>NC_135823.1:39996978-40296978 GCF_964213995.1 Mustelus asterias
TCATACAGACCAGCGAAGGTCCCCAGTTCAATCTGTGGCTTGAACTTAATTTGCTGGAGTGATGATTGGGTACTGTGATTGATTGTTCTGAATACCTCTGGACTAATGAGACAAAATCAAACTGAGCTCCTACTCCGAATCACTCATCAGTCATTTCTGTGGAATAGTGAATTTGGATGGAATGTGTTGCCTTCATGCCCATATAACCTGCTGAAAATCATTGTCAGGTCTTGAGAATGAAGAGTGGCCATTTGATGAGGTGCAAGACAATGCCAGTGCTGATCATTTCACACTTGTAAGAACCTCAATCCTGGAATAGATATCTGGTATCTTTTGGATTTCTGATGAGCGAAATGGTGGCATGCTAGTGCTTGGGAGTTAATTTTCTACAATGACTTCAGTGACATCAATACTATTCCATTCAATTGTATGCACATTGGGAGTTATGACAGGTGCCATTGTGTATAAATTTTATCCATGCCCTGGCTATTGGTAGAAATGAAACTATGTGCAGATCATTGATCAAAATTAGTACTTTTCTTCAGTGAAAGTCCAACGGTTAATCTCTCAAACTTCATTGGAAAATCCATTAGGATTTTGCTTTTGCAAATCCCTGTGGAGATTGGTGTGAAATTAAACAAAACTGAATGTTTTAGCATGTTGCAATCTTTCCTCCCCAACATCAGAGAACCCCCACAGTGCTGAAGAGGCCATTTGGCCCAATCCCTAGTCTGCACTGACTTTCTGAAAGAACATCTTCCCCCGCCCCCCCGGGCCCTCCTCCCCACCCACCCCCCCCCCCCCCCCCCCCCCCCCCCCCCCGGCCCTCCTTCTCTCCTCCCCCCCCCCCCCGGCCCTCCTTCTCTCCTCCCCCCCCGGCCCTCCTTCTCTCTCTCTCCCCTCCCCCCCCCCCCCCCCCGGCCCTCCTTCCCCCCACCTATCCTGTGACCCCACACATTTACCATGGCTAATCCAGCTAACCTACGCTGCTTGGGATACCAAGGGCCAATTTTGCATGTCCAATCCACCTAACCTGCAAATCTTTGGACTGTGGGAGGACACCAGAGCACCCGGAGGAAACCCACGCAAAAACCTGGAGAATGTGGCAAACTCGCCTCAGACCGGAATTGAACCTGGGTTCCTGGAGCTGTGAGGCAGCAGTGCCAACCACTGCCACTTTTTTCTAAGCAAAGTTTCTGAATAATGTGACTAGATTTTTTTTGACAGTAGGAGAGAGAAGAAAGTTGGCTGAGCTGATCACATGACTTGCTGCTTTTTCTTCCCAGGTGTTAAGTGGCTGTGTTGTAGTACTGCTGTAATTATCTCTTGTTGACAGGAAAGAGAACTACCCAAAGCAGTGAAAAGACTTTTTAAAATTGTCAAAACAATCCATGTTTCATTGCATGGGAATGGCAGGGAATTGTCACTGGTATACTTGCTTGAATATGGGCATGAGTACATTGTGACATAGTTGACATCGGGAACCAACTGGGGAAAGAGAAAAACTAATTTCTCCATAGGGTGCAAAAACATGCAAATTTTGTTTTTCTCAAAAAGCTCCAGTTTCTAAACTTTGCTCCAGAATGTTACGGTTTCACTTTGTTTATCCTCCCCTGCAATTGTACCAGCAAGATTGAGTTCACAAGAAGAGCTGTGGCTCACATTTAATACTAGAATATTGAATGCTCTATTGCAATGTTTAAATTCATAATTTCTCAATCTGACCATTACTAAGTTTGTTTTAGAAGCAGTTAATGTGGTTATTGACCAATTTTAAATTGTGGGAGGAGGGAAATATTGGTGATTGTGGTGAGGGCATATGTAATATGCCTGAACAACTGGCATTGAGAATCAAACACACTGGTTGCCTTTTGTAGGTCAGGCCAAGTATATGTAGTAGGTTCCTTTCGTGAAGGATGTTAGTGAACTAGTTGGATTTCCATAGGGGAGTGAGAATAATTGGTGACTCTTTCAGAGAGCTGGCACAAGAAGGATGGACCGAATGGCCACCTCTTAAACTGTAATAATCTGATGATTCACCACAGTTCGGTAATTTTCAGCTGTCTACCCATATTGGAGACTTGTTATATTAAATTTCACAGTTGCCATGGTAGGATTTGAACCTGTAACCTCTGGGTTGCTGCCCAGTGCCGTAACCACTCCGCTACTTCTCTCTTCAGGTCAAGGAATACTTGATTTGAGTACGAGCTATGGGGACTGGATGATTGAAGGCATCTGGTGAGGTATCACTGCTCCTAGTCGTACCTCTACAAGATTCACTAAAGGTGACAGATTTTTGACTGAGAACATAATTCCAGCAAAGTATACTAGTTACCACGGACATGACGACAGCCATGCGACTGTTTACCATTTGAAGGAAGTGTTGCCACTCTAGCCCCAGCAATCTAGTTTACGATCCTTTTCAAAGATTCTTATTCCAGTTACCAGTTTTCTTCCCTCTACCGAAAGCACACTTTTTTTCTTGTTGGGGTAAGATTTTGTGGGTGGGTGTCAGCACGAGCACCTGCAGGTGCCATGATTCATGAGTGAGCTTTGGTGATAGGAAACAATTTTTCCATATGATGGGTCTCCAAGTTGTGTGCATGAATTTCCAAGATAGTTACTGACTTGTGTGTGGTCAGGTGCAGGAATCTTCTTGGATTGTCTCCTCTTGCCCAGTAGTACTGAACAGCTGCCATAATAGCACAGACTGACTAAAGGCTGGATGGTTCCCCAACGGGATTTTAAAAAAATCAAATGTTCAAACTCTAAGAGAAAAACACAATTCTGGAAGTATAATTTTGTGAAGAAAAGGGACAGACTGAAATTCTCATCAATAGTACCAATCTAAGGCACTGTACCTTATTTTTCTGGGAGGCTAATGGCCTTGTGATTCCCAGCTTCTGTTTTTTGTTTCAAATTTCCACATAAATTATGTTTATAGCTGAAAAAAAAGAGACATGCTATCTAAGCTTTTTATCTTGTCCTTATCAGGATAGCTCACAAGAAATTATCAAACTGTAAAAGGGGAACAATAATTTAAACATCAATATTCAAGTTCTGTGCTACTGAACAAATTATGTTTAGTTCTAGTTATATAAGTAAATCCTTATTCAGATTAACCAAACATTGATCACGTTCACTAGGTTTGTCAGGTCTAAATTTTGTTTCTAAAATAAAGAAAATCACTAGTGTCACTGTTTGTGACAGCTGCAGGAACATAGACACATAGCTACCAAACCGCGAGTGATAAACAAACTTTCCCTTGGAAGTCTGTTCATACACTCCAGTGATCAAAGACCCACAAATTAATGTTTAGAACATTTCAGCAAGTTACTGACATGCTACTTGGGGGCATTGATAAATAAACAGCAGGTCCCTATGCTTCTATCCTAAATTAAGTCAAGCCTGACTTCAATATTACCAGTTACAGGATAAACAGGAAGGAGAGCAAGCTGTGTCACTGGCAGGAACTTTCCTCCCAAAAGGCCATGTTTGGTCACAAGTTGGGTTTCAGAAGCTGCTGCATTTGTTAGGATCAACTTACAGGTAAGCAAATTAGCACAAGTTTTTCCAACACCATTGCATTACAAGCAAATCAGCATTATTAATGCAATCAACTGGGAGCCAAATGGAGTACTTGGCAATGGTCTGTATCATTAAATAGTACAAGCATGCTGATGGACAAGCAATATCTGGTTCATATGCCCCTGTAGCATCACAATCTGTCCCATAAGCTAAATTAAGGCACTAGAGGATCTGGGACACTGAAGTGGGAGGGGTGGTTGGCAGAAGTAGCTAACAGCACCCACTTTGATCAGTATTGAGTAACTGCTGCTGGGAAGTGCATGCAGAGAGAGATTATGGTCATGGCTGGTTGTGATGGTCTACATGGATGGATAGCCTAACATTTACTGCTCAGACACTAACATAACATGGCACAGTATCTGGTCTGTGAGCCAGATTATCTCAGCAGGGGAGCGTTGTTGGATGAAATGCTGTCACTGGTTTCTTCGGTATCCCACTTCCACCTCTGTCCATTCCCACTCAGCTATGGCCACAAGTTAATCAAACTTCAGTGATCAGTGCATTTGTCTGAGTGTGACTACGTTTTTGTGAAAATTTCAAGAGCAGGGGTGAGCAATGCCAGCATGCGGACAGAACCATAGAAAAGTTACAGTGCAGAAAGATACCTTTCAGCCCATCGTGTCTGCACTGTCAAAAAGAGAAAAAGGAAACTAGCCGCTCATTTTGATCTCATTTTCCAGCACCTAGTCAGTAGCCTTGCAGGCTACAGCACCTGAGATGCAGGTCCGGATATCTTTTAAATGAGTTGAGCATTTTAGCCTCAACCACCAGCTTGCACAGTGAATTCCAGATGCTCCCCACTCTCTGAGTGAAACAGCTTTTCCTCATGTCCCCTCTAATCCTTCTACCACTCACCATAGATCTATGCCCCCTCGTAATTGACCCTTCAGCTAGACCAAATCAGTCTTTCCTGTCTATCCCATCTAGACCCCTCAATTTTGTATGCCTCAATTAGATCACCCCTTTGCCCCCTCTGTTGTAAGGAAAACAACCCTAGCTATCCAATCTCTCCTCATAGCTGTAATTTTCAAGTCCTGGCAACATGCTTCTTGTAAATCTCCTCTGCATTCTCTCCAGATCAATTATAACCTCCTTGTAATGTGGTGACAGAACTCTACCCAAAACTCCAGCTGTGGCCCAACCAGATTTATACAGTTTGATCAATATATCCCTGCTTTTGTATTCAATACCTTGCCCAATAAAGCCCTCCCTCCCTCCCTCCCTCCCTCCCTCTCTATCTATCCATTTATTGAACATTCCCTTGCTTTGTTTGCCGTCCCCAAATGCATTACCTCTCACTTTCTGGATTGCATTCCATTTGTCATTTCTCTGCCTACTCAATTAAACCATTGATTTCATTCTGGAGTTGACAGCTATCATCTTTGCTATCCATTGCACAACCAATTTTGTGTCATTTGCAAATTTCCCAATCATGCCACCCATGTTTAATTCTAAATCATGAATATATACAACAACAGCAAGGGTCCCAACAATGTAACCTGTGGAACACCACTGAAAACCGTTTTCCAGGCCTTAGCTTCCACAACTCATTGACTTCCTTTTGATTTCCAGTCTGCTAGTGTTTCAAATTTTAAAATTCTCGCCCTTGTTTTTAAATCCTCCTCTGGCCTTGCTCCTGCTCATCTTTGTTAACTCCTTATATCTGTAATCTACAACCCTCCTAGTTCTCTGTGCTCTTTCAATATTGACCTGTTGCATATTCCGATATGAATTACCCCACCATTCATAGCTGTGCCATCAGCTGTTCCTTCACCTGTCTAGGCCTTAAACTCTGGAGTCCCTGTTCTAAAACCTTGACCGCACTTTTGGAAATTTGTCCAAATAACTAATGCAAAATATTTGTTTATTGCTCCTGTGAAGCACCTTGGAATGCTTTACCATGTTAAAGGTGCTTTATAAATGCAAGTTGTTAGTGGAAACTAGATGGATGCTTTACAAGCACCCACTAGTATGCATGTTTGGGGAAGCAGTGGAGTTTGCCGTGGTATTCGCAAGTTTATCATGATGACATTGGGCAAGTTCCTTTCTCCTTGTTGTGATTCAGGATCACTGTCTGGATATGGCCTTTATCTCTTCCCTTTTTGGTTTAGAGAATGAGTGAGGCACATGGTGAGCTGGACATAAACTACAGATAAAATGACTGCCAAGAAGAGAGATATAGTATCGCTGAGGGTATTTTTTAATGTAATTTTCTATCAGCTCTTCCTGTTGGCTTTTCCAGTGAATCCGGCAGGTTTGTTTTCAGTTTGCAGCCAGCTATAGGAACACTATGCCTTTTGAACCAACTGGCACAGATTTCTCAGCTATAAAGAATATAGGTTAGAGATTACTGCAAAACAGTGATCAGCATCCAGGCTATTTTTATCCTGGGGCTATTATGAAAAGAGAACAGAACTCCTCACATAACCGTCTTTAAAATCAACAATGCTAAACACAATTATGGTCATTCTTAGACAACAGTAAACTCCATTGGAAACAGAAACTATTTAAAGATGAGGCAATTGAAAAAGGCAGGGTTCTGCATTTCAGTGTTATTAAGTGTACATTATCTCGGCTGTCTGCACTTGACCCACCAAACATACTTTTCTTGGAACACATGTTTATAACCATCATCCCCAGTTTATAGTGAAACTCTTTATAACTCTGATGTACTTCTGGATCCTGGTCAGATGCAGGGTATTTGTATTTCACTTAGGCGACAGTCAGAGCACAACACTGACAGCATGAATTCCTGTTTTATTGACACCTTTTTAATGCTCCATTTAGTCTCATAAGCTGATGTTCAGTTTGCTTTTAACGAGCTTCAATCTGCTGTCTGCTAGCTTAAGTAAAGTTTATCATAGTTCCAATTTCTGTTGACTCTAGAATTAAATAGTCTAAACCATAACGTGCTCAATGGACTAAGTATAGTGGAGAATCTGTTCCAAGCTAATGCCCATATATAGTTGGTTCAGTCAGATGCTTATTGTTATCAATCTATTTGTTTGTCAATAACACTCCCTAAGCAGCTGCCAAGATACATTGCACAATCTCTCCAATTATTAAACTTTCCTCCCCCTGCTCTGCCCCCTCCATGGTGGCACAGTCGTTCACAGTGCCAGGGACCTGGGTTTGATTCCCGGCTTGGGTGACTGTCTGCACGGAGTTCGCACATTCTCCCCATGTTTGCGTGGGGGTTTCCTCCGGGTGCTCCGGTTTCCTCCCACAGTCCAAAAGACGTGCTGGTTAGGTGCATTGACCATGCTAAATACTCAGTGTACCCGAACAGGTGTTGGAGTGTGGCGGCTGGGGAATTTTCACAGTCCCAATTGCCCATGTTTGGCCCATATCCCTCTATACCCATCTTACCCAGGTAACTGACTAAATGCTTTTTCAAAGACAAAATTGTACCCGCCTCTACTACTATCTCTGGCAGTATGTTCCAGACAGTCACCACCATCTGTGTGAAAAAAATGCCACTCTGGACCCTTTTGTGTATCTCCCCTCTCACCTTAAACCTTTGTTCTCTAGTTTTAGACTCCCCTACCTTTGGGAAAAGATGTTGACTATCTACCTGATCTATACCCCTCTTTATTTTCTAGACCTCGATAAGATCATCCCGACACCACCTAGACTCCAGGCAAAAAAGTCCCAGTCTATCCAGCCTCTCCTGCCTCTCCTTTATAAACTCAAACCATCAAGTCCCCGTAGCATCCTAGTAAATCATTTCTGCACTCTTTCTAGTTTAATAATATCCTTTCAAGAATAGGATGACCAGAACTGTACACAGTATTCCAAGTGTGGCCTTACTAATATCTTGTACAACTCCAACAAGACGTCCCAACTCCTGTATTCAGTGTTCTAACCAATGAAACCAAGCATGCTGAATGCCGCCTTCACCAGTCTGTCCACCTGTGACTCCACTTTCAAGGAGCTATGAACCTGTACCCCATGATCTTTGTTCTATAACTCTTCCCAACGTCCTACCATTAACTGAGTAAATCCTGCCCTGGTTCAATCTACCAAAATGCATCACCTCTCATTTATCTAAATTAAACTCCATCTGCCATTCATTAGCCTACAGGCCCAATTGATCAAGATCCCGTTGCAATCCTAGATAACCTTCATTGTCCACTATGCCACCAATCTTGGTATCATCTGCAAACTTACTAACCCTGCTTCCTAAATTCTCATCCAAATTATTAATATAAATAACAAATAACAGTGGACCCAGCACCGATCCCTGAGGCACATCGCTGGTCACAGGCCTCCAGTTTGAAAAACAACTCCCGACAATCACCCTCTGTCTTCTGTCATCAAGAAGTTTAACAACACCAGGTTAAAGTCCAACAGGTTTATTTGGTAGCAAAAGCCACACAAGCTTTCGAGGCTCTGAGCCCCTTCTTCAGGTGAGTGGGAATTCTGTTCACAAACAGAACTTATAAGACACAGACTCAATTTACATGAATAATGGTCGCATTCCAACCATTATTCATGTAAATTGAGTCTGTGTCTTATAAGTTCTGTTTGTGAACAGAATTCCCACTCACCTGAAGAAGGGGCTCAGAGCCTCGAAAGCTTGTGTGGCTTTTGCTACCAAATAAACCTGTTGGACTTTAACCTGGTGTTGTTAAACTTCTTACTGTGTTTACCCCAGTCCAACGCCGGCATCTCCACATTCTGTCATCAAGCCAATTTTGTATCCAATTGACTACCTCACCATGGATCCTGTGAGATTTAATCTTATGCAACAACCTACCATGCGGTACCTTGTCAAAGGCCTTGCTAAAGTCCATGTAGACAACATCAACTGCCCTCATCTACCTTCTTGGTTACCCCTTCCAAAAACTCAAATGAAATTCGTGAGGCATGATTTTCCACTCTCTAAAGCCATGCTGACTGTCCCTAACCCTTGCCGCTCCAAATGCCTATAGATTCTATCTCTCAGAATACCTTCACAACTTACCCACTACAGACGTGAAGCTCACCGGCCTGTAGTTCCCAGGCTTTTCCCCCTCAGCCTTTGGACAAGGCTCAACATTTGCCACCCTCCAATCTTCAGACACCTCACCTGTGGCTGTCGCTGATTGAAATATCTCTGCTAGGGATCCGTAATTTCCTCCCTAGCCTCCCACAGTATCCTGGGATACTCTTCATCAGGCCCTGGGAATTTATCTACCTTGGTGCGCTTTAAGACTTCCAGCACCACCACCTCAGTCATATGGCTTGCTGCGAGTTAAAACACAGTCAGTAGAGCTTTGGATGATCACAAATTTACAGCGGGTAGAGTGTGGAAGACCAGCCAAGACAGTGTTGAAATAGTGAAATCTAGAGACAATGAAAGAATGTATGAAGGTTTTAGAAGCAGATGAGCTGTGATCGAGGCAAAGTTGAGCAATGTTACAGGTGGATAAAGGTGGTCTTAGAGTTGACATAAATATGAGATCTGAAAAGGATTTTTTACTTTTCCTGTAGTGTACCAGTATAATGCAGGCAGGGAGAGCCTGCACTCTTGTTTTGCAGTTCCAAGAGTCATCATCTTGGTATGTTACTGAATGCTCCATTACTTTAGCAATGCACAGACCATGCAAACCTGAAATAAAACTCAATTACCTGAGTTTGACCACATGATAAATTTATAGCAACTGTACTGACTCTTGCCCCTCTAGACTTCTGAATCTTGAGTTCATGCTGTTGATGAACTCATGGAGCTTTGATCATCTAATTTGTAGTCATCTGATCCTAGGAAAGGCACCTGGTAAACTAGGGCTAAGGATGCTTCAAAATATAGAAATTTAGGAGAAAGAGATAGTGAAGGGTTTTATAGGCATGTTTAAAAATTGAAGTAAGAGTGGAATCTCTCAAGGATGATGGGAGATTCTGGTTATAGAAGATCAAGTTATGGTGAGATGTTAAATGTTAGCTGATAACCTGTTCAGGTGGTGTGAACAATGCTATGGCACTACTCAACAAGCAGGTAGTTTTTCCTTGAATAACTAAGTGTTCACCACTCCCAAAATAGATTAATTGGTAATTCATCTTGCTGAGAGATCTTACTCTGCGTAAATTGTTTGCCATATTTGTCCTCCTGACAGCAACAACACTTCAAAAATGAATTGGCTGTGAACAGATTTTTAGTGATAACTAAAGGAGGATTTTTTACTGGGGAAAATAAGAACTGCAAAAGGCTTTGGGAAGCCATACAGGTTAGCAAAATTGGCAGATGGTGGTTGCAGTTTAATGTGAGGTTGATTTGGCCCAGTCTGTGCAGAGTTCAAGCTAGCTGACATCAGCTGAAGCTTCTGTAGGCTGGATGAGAAAAGTCAGCTACTGTACCCCGTCTTGTTTGCTTTTGACTCTGGAAAGTGCTGCTGTCTGGGTTAATTTGGTCAGCTTTTTGAGTGTATTCCTATTTTGTCTTTTTAAAAGTGACTACACACAAACACTTTCAAAGAGAGAACACTGGATAGTGATCAAGAGAGAAGAACTTGGATTTGTATGTGGTGTTTTCACACTATTGGGAAATTCCAGAAAACACCATAAGCAATCAGTTGTTGACCTCCAGCTAAACCTAGCAACTAATTGACAGGTTCCACAAAGATGTATGTGTGATTTAATGCAAATAAAGATATTGGTAGATGAATGAGTTTTGGCCAGGATGCTGATCCTGCTGTGCCTTCAGATCTTTTACATACATCTGAACAGACAGACCAGGCCTCAGTTTATCATCATGCCAGAAACCCCAATAGCACAACACTCCCTCAATGCTACACTGGAGTGTCAGCCTAATTTTGTGCTCAGATTTGGCAAATTTCCTTGGATCCCATGGGCCCTTACTTTCATAGTCTCCCATGTGGAACCTCAAGTTGTGATGTGGAGATGCCGGCGTTGGACTGGGGTAAACACAGTAAGAAGTTTAACAACACCAGGTTAAAGTCCAACAGGTTTATTTGGTAGCAAAAGCCACACAAGCTTTCGGAGCTCTAAGCCCCTTCTTCAGGTGAGTGGGAGTTCTGTTCACAAACAGAGCATATAAAGACACAGACTCAATTTACATGAATAATGGTTGGAATGCGAATACTTACAACTAATCCAGTCTTTAAGAAACAAAACAATGTGAGTGGAGAGAGCATCAAGACAGGCTAAAAAGATGTGTATTGTCTCCAGACAAGATAGCCAGTGAAACTCTGCAGTTCCACGCAACTGTGGGGGTTACAAATAGTGTGACATGAACCCAATATCCCGGTTGAGGCCGTCCTCGTGTGTGCGGAACTTGGCTATCAGTTTCTGCTCAGCGACTCTGCGCTGTCGTGTGTCGCGAAGGCCGCCTTGGAGAACGCTTATCCGAATATCAGAGGCCGAATGCCCGTGACCGCTGAAGTGCTCCCCCACAGGAAGAGAACAGTCTTGCCTGGTGATTGTCGAGCGGTGTTCATTCATCCGTTGTCGCAGCGTCTGCATAGTTTCCCCAATGTACCATGCCTCGGGACATCCTTTCTTGCAGCGTATCAGGTAGACAACGTTGGCCGAATTGCAAGAGTATGTACCGTGTACCTGGTGGATGGTGTTCTCACGTGAGATGATGGCATCTGTGTCGATGATCCGGCACGTCTTGCAGAGGTTGCTGTGGCAGGGTTGTGTGGTGTCATGGTCACTGTTCTCCTGAAGGCTGGGTAGTTTGCTGCGGACAATGGTCTGTTTGAGGTTGTGCGGTTGTTTGAAGGCAAGAAGTGGGGGTGTGGGGATGGCCTTGGCGAGATGTTAGTCTTCATCAATGACATGTTGAAGGCTCCGGAGGAGATGCCGTAGCTTCTCCGCTCCGGGGAAGTACTGGACAATGAAGGGTACTCTGTCGACTGTGTCCCGTGTTTGTCTTCTGAGGAGGTCGGTGCGGTTTTTCGCTGTGGCGCGTTGGAACTGTTGATCAATGAGTCGAGCGCCATATCCTGTTCTTATGAGGGCATCTTTCAGCGTCTGGAGGTGTCTGTTGCGATCCTCCTCATCCGAGCAGATCCTGTGTATACGGAGGGCTTGTCCGAAGGGGATGGCTTCTTTACCTCAAGTTGGTCAGACACGATCTTCCCTTAACCCACAACCTTGTGACTCCAGTAACACCTTTAGGCCAAGCAAACAATAGAATGAGATCTTGGTTTACTTTTTCTTTTCCTCAAATCTGGATGCCATGCTGCCACTGCCACCCTGACTTGGTACAGGCAGGATTGAGTATAGTCTACACCTTGGTCTAAAACTCTGCTTTGTATCATTGATCCTGTCACTTACAAGATGGGTGAGAACAAAGGAAACCTACTTTGTCAGTCACTCCTCAACACTGAAATGCAGTGTTTAGAGTCTTGGTAGAAAACGAGGGCACAATTTTGTACTGTATAGTATGAAAGTCAAGTGTTGTAATTAGGTGCCATTATTCAAGAAGGGAGGAAGGGATAAACCAGGAAACTACAGGCCAGTCAGTCTAATCTCAGTGGTGGGGTAACTATTGGAAGTAATTCTGCATTTGGAGAAACAGGGATTAATCAAAAATAGTTAGCATGGTTTTGTTAAGGGGAGATCATGTCTGACCAACTAGAGGTTTCACATGGGAGACTAATGATGAAAGTAAGGGCCCATGGGATCGAAGGAAATTTGCCAAATTGGATCCAGAATTGGCTGAGTGGCAGGAAGCAGAGTGTGATGATTGAGGGGTCTTTTTCTAACTGGAAGACTGTATCCGATGGGGTCCCACAGGGATCAGTTTTGGGGCCCTTGCTATTTGTGGTTCACATAAATAATTTAGACTTGAATATCGGAGGGCTGATCAGTAAGTTCGTGGATGATACGAAAATTGGTGGGATAGTTAATATTGAGGAGGATTGCTTTAGAATGTAGGAGGATATAGACGAGATGGGCTGATCAGTGGCAACTGGAATTCAATCCGGATTAGTGCGAGATGATGCACTTAGACAGGCTAACAAGGCAAAGGGAACATATAATGAATGGCAGGACCCAAGGAAGACCGAGGATCAGAGGGACCTTGGTGTGCATATACATCTGTCCCTTAAGGTGGTAGGACAGATGGATAAAATGGATAAGAAGTCATATGGTATACTTGTCTTTACTTGCCGAGGCATAGAGTTTAAGAGCAGAGAGGTTATGCTAGAACTGTGTAAAACGTTGGCTGGGCCACAGAGTATTGTGCAATTCTGGAATTGGTTAGGTCACAGCTACAATATTGTGTGCGGTTCTGGAATCTACATTATCGAGGGATGTGATAGCACTGGAAAGGATGCAGAGGCGATTTACCAGGATTTTGTTTGGGCTGGAAAATTTTGGTTATGGAGAAAGATTGGATAGACTGGAGCTCTTTTCCTTGGAGCTGAAGGAGGGTGGGGGGGGGGACATGGTTGAGATATATAATATGAGATGAATAGATAGAGTAGACAGGGAGAAACTTTTCTCTTTGGTGGAAAGATCAATGATAGAGGGCATAGATTTAAGGTACAGATTTAGACAGGACGTGAAGAAAAACTTTTTCATCCAAAGGGTGGAGGGAGTCTGGAACTCGCTGCCTGAAAGGGTGGTTGAGGCAGAAACCTTCATAACATTTAAGTATTTAGATGTGCACTTGCGATGCCAAGGCATATAATGCTATGGGCTAACTGCTAGAAAATGGGATTAGAATAGCTAGGTGGCTGTTTTGACTGGCACAGATGTGATGGACCAAAGGTCCTTTTCTGTGGTGTAAACCTCTCTGACAAGGTGCAGTCTTCCCAACACGACTGCTGCAGCTTGTTCTGAGCAAGGGTTTTGACTGTAATCTGTCAATTAGTTGCTTGGAAATTTGAAAAATGGCCTCTAGTTGTACAGGATTGTGATATATTTACCGTTCCTATTTTGAGTTGAATTGAAGAATAAATAAATGATTATTTTAAGAAACATGTTGTATTGTTGAACTTTTGTTCACACTGAGGGAGCTTATCGCTAGGAAATAGAACACCCGATTTAAGGCAATCTAGGTCAACTACAGTACACTGAAATGCAGATTAAAGTTGCTTCTCTGCTCCAATAATGTACCACAGCTCAAAGGTCCAGTACCCCCCCCCCCCCCCCCGGCTCCAATGACATTCTTCTCCATAACCCTAACCAGCTATCCTGTGACCTCTTAAATGTGGTTGACAGTTAAAAGTTGCGATGCAAGTACATGCCTACTAGAAACTGTATTGATTCCAAATCAACTTGTTTCAAGGAGGATCCTTGATAATCCTTGCAGTCAGAGACACAATCTATTGGATGAGACAATCCATGTATAATGAGTTTAGCAGTCTCTTGTAAATTTCCATTGTATATGTCGGCATGGGCCATAAAATTGATCTTCATTTGGTGCTAATTGATAGTTGCGCTGCTTTAAATCTTTAATGCAATGCACCATCCTGATTTTAAATTTTAATTAAAGCATAAACTAAACGGTCAAATTATAAACTTGCAAAAGTATAATTGGCATTTTTTGGTGAATCGGTGATTACAGCTTTAATGTGCAACTTCCTATTTACAAACTTCCCCTTCTGAGGGGAAAGCTTCATATAATCGTCTATAAAGTAAATGTAGTAGTTTATGATGAAACCAATCAAATAATCCAGTTATTTTCAAAAAAATGATCTAATGTTTATCTCTAATTGCCCATGGCCTCCCCATTACTTCTAGACTTGGGTCTCGCTTACCTGTAGTTTGTGCCAAAGCTGCTCCTAAAGCCGACCACAGCTTGCATTCTATATTGGGCCTTTAACACAATAAAAGATGCATTACTTGCAAGTTGTGGTAATGCTACATGGACATACACCAGTTCTTATAAAACTCCCAACTCACCATGTGAATTATCATGGAGGATCTGTCAGTGTGTGATATATAAATTTTAAATTTGTGGCGCTAAGCATTATTTTAGTGAGTAGGCAAAGACTGTTTCCTCGTGTAGAATGTTGGTGTCAAAGGGCTAATTTAAAATTCAACTAGGAAAATATTGGAAGAAATTTTATTCGCCAAAAAGGATTATTGTTATATAGCTTTGCCACATGGAGTACTTGGCACATAGCTGTAAACTTACTTGTCTCTGATACTTTATTATTCTAATGTCCTTAAATTCTTGCCCAAAATTAAACATTATTTCAGTGGTGCTTGCTGACTGTTGAATGCCTACTATTTTTAAACTTCTCATAAAAAGTTGCAGAAAAAATATTCCAGCTCTCATCTGTTGAAATCTTTTGCCATTTTGAAATTAATAGTTGGTCCTGTGGTGTAACAGAGCATATGTTACGCCACATGATGGTTGGTCACAGATCTCTATCTGCAATTTCTCTGACTCTAAGACAAAGCTTGTCCTATGTTAGCTTAGTATCTGTAGGTGGCAAGCAAAGGTCAGACATTTTCCATGTCATGCTTTCATCATGTCAGAGCATGGTACTTGAGCAGAGAGAGACCTGTCAATAATGACTTATGCTTTTAACTTGTAGTGTGCACCTAGAGTATAGGTTTACATTGCCTTCAGATCCAGAGAATTTTCATCTACGGAATATTGGCACAATAGTATTGAAGACAGTTGCATCAACTGTGGCAGATTGCCATGAAAAATCTGGATATTTAAAGAGGAAACATTGATGAGTGGGTCACCTAAGGCTGAAGACATTCACCTGCTAATGAGAGATCCCCATAGCTTATTATATTAGCGTTTGGCATGCTGGCATTGCCAACCACCTAAATAGGATCATGAAACCAGTCACACTTGTGCATTTACTCAGCTCCTTTTTAAATATTATAAATTGCAAGGAATTTCTTTAATTGATGAAACTCCATTCCAGAAGGCTCAATTTTAAAAAAAAACCTTTTTGAATAAAATAACCTTTGCAATTTGCCCAAGGCATGAATATGCTGGGACAAGTAAAAAATGGCAGGTATTTATGTCTGGTCTCATTTTAACTGAGCAGTTCCCTACAGGAGATGTTGCTGTTATGCTATAAAAGATTAGTTTATTTGAGAGTTGAGACAGCAGGATGTCCTGTTGTGAAATTGTAAAGAGCAGTGTCCTCATGTTATTTTATAAAATGCTTTACTGTTTGCTTTGCTTGAGATATTTTCACTTTCTCCTCATTCCAATTTCTGAAGTTGCTACTTCAGGCTCTGTCTACAAACTTTCCCTAGGTAGGCCAGTGACATTTTTTTCCCTCCTAATTTTTCTCCATTCTTGAAAGAGGTGTTTGGGGTATTATTCCATGGACACACTAGACTGCTGCACAATGAAGGGTGGGCCTTACCCTTTTCCCGCCTGTCATGTACTTCAGCATGCATGTGGCCATTAAGAGTAGGGGCCTTGTTCTTCTTCAAATGCTCCAAGCTTGTGGACTCCTTAGAACTGCCTTGGCATGGGGTAGGAGGTCCCTAACTAAATATAATGGAAAAAATCCTCAATGAAACCATTGGAAATTTGTCTGGGATGCAGAGAATTGAGTTGGATTAAGTGTTCAATTTTTCAACACCTAAAGTTGAGCTCTATTAAATTCCTTCACTCTTGTCAATTTTGTGCGGTAGGATTGTAATTTGGCATGAACTTACACCTATTTGTTTTTCAGAGCAAATGTTGTTTTCTGCCACTTCCTCTTTTGAAAGTGATTATCTCTGGGCTTGACTTCATTAGCTGCAGCAACCTCTTGGTAACCATGTAACTACCCTGCTGTGGTTCAAAACAACAAATAGTTTATAGGATGAGAGGGGAGAGTGGAAAGAGAGAGACAAATGACAGCTTGGTGACATCCAAGCATACACAAAAGGTCACTTTGGAAGGACTGCATATTGCACACTCTCCCTTTCTGAAACCCTCCAATCATATTGCATGAAGTGCAGAAATTGCGCTAGTCAAAAACTGTAACATGATGTGAGAATGTGACCGTGGGATATCCTCTCTGCTCCAACAACATTATTGTCCCGTCATCAAAGCTTGTTCTTCATAGTCCATCAATGGCATTTTTCTCCCATGATTCTGCCACTAAATATAAAAGAGCTTACATTTATATAATGTCTTTTTACAACTTCAGAATGTCTTAAAGTGCTTTAAGTCAATTACTTTGAAGTGTAGTTTCTGTCCTAATGCTGAAAATGCAGTGGTTAATTTTATGCATCACAAGCTCTCTCAAACAGCAAGGCACTATGACCAAATAATCTTGTGCTTTATTGTGATGTTGATTGAGGGATAAATATTGACCGAAGCACCTGGATAACGCGACTCTGAGAAGAGTGTCATGGAATTTTATACGTCCACTTGAGATGGCGGATGAAGTCTAGGGTTAACATCTCATCTGAAAGATGGCACCCTGATGATGTGGCCTTCTTCAGTACTGCATTGCAGTTTTAGGCCCAGTTTATTTGCCCAAGTCCTAGAGTGGGAGTTGAATCCATAAATTTCTTGCTCGGAGGCAGGGATGCTACTAGTGAGTCATGATTGACACTACCATTCTCAAGTCACAACATTCTCTCAATAGCTTTTTTTCTGCATCTACATGGTCACCCCTTTGACCACTTTTTCAAGCTCCTTATTTACATGCTCCCTGTCAGTGACACCATTTGTTGGAAGCTTTCCTATGCGTAGGTAATACTCTGCTCAACCTCTTCTCTTCCATCAACCCCAGGATTTTTGTCATTTCCTCTGAGTGCCTAATTGATGTGGAGGTGCCGGTGTTGGACTGGGGTAATCACAGTCAGAAGTCTCACAACACCAGGCTAAAGTCCAACAGGTTTATTTGGTAGCAAAAGCCACTAGCTTTCAGAGCGCTGCTCCTTCGTCAGGTGAGTCAAAGGAGCGCTCCAAAAGCTAGTGGCTTTTGCTACCAAATAAACCTGTTGGACTTTAACCTGGTGTTGTGAGACTTCTTACTGTGCCTAATTGACACAGCTACTATGAACCAGTTGTGAGTTATGAGGTACTTATAAACATATTCATGTTCCAGGTCTCTCTCCCAACTACTTTACCACCTCCACTAATACTGTGGTATCTTGCTGTTCTGTGCCACCTAACTTGAACTGATATTGAGCAAGACCGTTTCTTTTTGCCTTCCAAGACATTGCCTATCTCTGGCCCTATTAGTCCTGCTTCTCCGACTGATTCCATGCCTGTGAATCTTGAGGCATGTTTCTCCAGTGCCTTACATTCCAGCCTTCACATTTCCAACCTCTATAAATGACAACCTGCATTTATTTCTTCTCAAATCTGTATTACCATCACTCCCATCTCTGCCAAGGTCTCTGTACTCCAAAGAATTAACTCTCGATCTTGCACTCCAAATCCCTTTGTGGCTCTGCTCTTGCACCTGCAAACCCATCCAGCCATATACTGCTACTCTAATGCCAGCCTATTATTTTTTAGTCCCTGCACTCCTCCATTGATGGTCCCTCCTTCAGCCTGTATGTGCTGACTTTTGAGATCATCAATCAGTATTTCAATTTCTCAGTTCTCTTCTACCCCTCTCCTACCCCACAGTCTTCTGAATGTTCCTGAACACTGACCTACCTGTGCTGCTGTCCCACCTCTTCCCCTCTTTAGCATTTGCATTCATTTAGCATGTCTCAGTCCATGAGCTAAGTAAATGTGGGTTGTTAAGGTCATGATATCAATCTGCGTTACCTGAATTAGTTCCTCCTATCCCATCTGGAGGGGACTTTTTGACTGTTTGCAGTCTGCACTAAAATGAGAAGTATAAGAAGCTCTTGACTGGGCATTGACACTTATGGTTTTTCATTTTGACATTTTTTTTATTGTGGGGCAATGGTTCCAGGCCCACAGTGTACAGCAGCATTAAAATTGGAAAAGGTTGGCTGTTTCTAAAATCAAACTAAGGCTTGGAATTTGAGGTCAGCTTCGAGAGAATGGTATTTGCAGTTCAATACACTCATAGCTACCCAGGAACTTGTTTTTTCCTCTCAAACATTTAAGCAGAAATTTGCTGACATCTGATCCAACATGGTGCAGTGCCTTCTACAAGGGGTTGGTGGTCATTGAGCAGAACAAGTGCAGCCTGGTTCATCAGCCAATCAGATTGAAAGATCCTCACTGAGGGACAATCTAAATAGGGAGGAGATGAAATATTTAATTCATTGTAAAATCCTTTACAGAAAATGAAATAATGAGAGAAAGATTGAATTGTGAGAGAGATAAGAAACGGAGTTTGCAAAAACTCCAGTAAGTAAATTCTGAAGAAATTTAATTCCACACTGGTAAAATTAGATTTCAAGGGCCAAAGAAGTTGTTTGATAGTGATCAGAACTTGTCATAGAAATTACATTAACTGAAAAAATGGAAAGGAGGAACTCAAGAAAATTGCAGTCTCCAGGAAAGCGGTACTGACCAAATTGTTGGAGCTGAAAACTGACAAATTCCTGGGTCCTGATGGATTTCACCTTTGGGTCTTGAAGCATTGGTTTTAATTTTCCAAAGTTCCCTAGATTCGAGGAAGGTTCCAATTGATTGGAAAATAGTAAATGTAACTCAATAGGATTTCGATGTTTGCTGAACTTGACCTGATCGGGTCACCATATTTACCACATGATACAAAACATATGCAAAGGATGGGATGAATCTTACAACAATCTCCCAGAAATGAACTGGGATTGCAAGACAGGACTAAAAGTAGTGATTGTACACTGCAATATTTGAAACTGGTGCAGCAACTAAAATATTTCAACATGCTTTCACTTCCTTCACTGGGGGCCTCTGTCACATATCTTAATGGAGCCAAACTACAAGCCCATCGACTCAGCACTGACTCTGACAGAGTATCTTACCCAGGCCCCCTCCTCCATCCTATCCCTGTAACCCCACACACCAACATTAAGAGGCAATTTAGCATGTCCAATCCACCTAACCTGCACATCTTTGGATTGTGGGAGGAAACCTGGAGAAAACCCATGCAGACAAGGGGAGAATGTACAAACGCCACATGGACAGCCACCCAAGGCCAGTCCCTGGAGTTCTGAGACAGCTAACCACTGTGCCGCCCCGCCGCCCCAGTGTATCCAACAATGTGAAGGTTTTTTTTTCCTTTGTGATTTTCTACTTGTTTTTGACACGACCACGGGTTGTATCAGAATGTCGAACAGGGTCCTCAGTTAAATGGGCTGCTACCAGGTATTAATGCCCATCTAATTAAAATCTCTCGCCTAGTGAAGAGTATCAATTTACCATAGCCTACAACCAACTCAGTTTGTGTGACTAACGACGAGCGTGTTGGACAGCACTAGTTTAAAGTCTGAATTACAACACGAGCACCAGGACAAGAGAGTGGGTTGGACAATGTGTACTTTAGAGAGATCAAAGAGGACAGTTTAGAGCTTCTGACTAATAGGATTGAGTTAGAGAAAGGCAAAGGTTACAATTATAACCCTCATTCAGCTATGAGAATTTTAAAAATGGGATGCTGAAAGTAATTTAGTAAGACTGAGCAACAGTAGAAGCAGAGAATGAATAAAGGCAGAGGAGAAAACTAAGGAGACATAAAGCTATTTGTCAAAAGAATCTTGAGCAAAGTTCATCTGTCTTTAGTCCTCCACCTGAGTATGAAGTAGGATTGCAGTATATCCAATAATGCAACTGCAGGATGTTTGCATTTTAAATGTTCTTGCAGAACTGTTTTTTTTTAAATGAGTTTTTATAGTTCTGAAAGGAAGTAATGTTTAGCCACTGTTTTTACATGTGAACCATACTGGAGATCCTGTGGTTACTATAGCTGCAGCAAAGATGAAATATGTGAATGAACCCACTTCTCCATTCTTAAAGCTCTGAGAGATATCAGTTACTACTACAGGAAACCACACACTGCCTAATCTGCTTGGTAACACAAGTATGCTGTGGCCTCCGCTGCTCCTGTTTACTGTAGTTACTGTGTAACTGATCCTTTTTGTTTTGAGTGAAGTGTTCGTTAGCTTGAGTTTCATCTGAAGTGCTTGTCTACCTTGTGTTTGCAATCTGTTTACTTCTATTTTACGTACAGGCCAAATGAAGGTGATCTTATTTACCATGTCCCTTCCCCCAACCATATGTCCACTGAGTATATGCTGGGTGCAATTTTATGAGTGCCTTGCCCATCACATGACCCTGAACAGACACTGCCAACCTATTTGACTAGACATATTATAGCTTTTTTCAGATCTGGACTGAACATCCATATAGACTCGAATAGGACACAGCAGAGTAGCAAGGGGAGAAACCTCTGCCAATTTTTCCTTCCCTCCTTTGATGATAAAGCATTTTATAGCAATCCAGCTGTCACGTAGTGAGAGTTAATTTTGCACAGTCCCAAGGATCAAGAAATGCCCCTTTTTAACACCCTATGGTTGTTGCATACTCCGTTAACAACTCACCAATCAGGAGGCCAGCATGGTTTTTTTGGAAAAGCAATTCTGTAATATGTGATGTGCACATGTATAATTCAGATTTTGTAAGTCATAGTATCCCTACAGTGCAGAAGAAGGCCATTGAGACATAGAACATAGAACAGTACAGCACACTGTACCAATAACAATCCCACCCAGGCCCTATCCCCATAACCCCACCTATTTACCCCACTAAGCCCCCCTGACACTAAGGGCAATTTAACATGGTCAATCAACCTAACCTGGTCAACATCTTTGGAGTATGGGAGGAAACCGGAGTACTCGGAGCAAACCCACGCAGACACAGGGAAAACAGTCAAACTCCACACAGACAGTGACCCAAGGCCGGAATTGAACCAGGGTCCCTGGCGCTGTGAGGCAGCAGTGCTAACCACTGTGCCACCATGCCACCCATGTGTATTGTATAACTGATTAACGGAACTTATTTTACTATCATTGTTTCTGGTTTTTGAGTTAGACTTTTATTTTGAATTCAAATAGTTTACTTCACCTATACTGCAGCATGGCAGTGTTTAATGAATTCTCATCAATTTTTTTAAAAGGCCACAAGTTTTGTTACCCTCGTTTCCTGTGCAGTTTTGCATTTAACAAAGTGGTGACCTAATTATAAGTTGTTGTACTGCTTAGAATTTAAAATAAAAGCTCTTAGCATCGCACTTCAATTGCATAATTTATTCATTATTTTCTTTCATTAGATAGCACATCCTAATAGTGGAAATGACTGGTTTGGTATTTCAGTGAGGAAAAGGCAGACCAACGTTTGTTTATTTTGGCATCTTCAGGTCTTGGGTAAACCACAAATTGAGCCCCTAAGACCAATTTCTAAGTAGCCAGTAAATTTACATGTCAGTCTGCTTTCGAGGTTGTGCCTTTTTTCAATCTCTAAAATATGCAATCTTTACATAGAAACACAGCACAGTACAGGCCCTTCGGCCCTCGATGTTGTGCCGAGCTTTGACCAAAACCAAGATCAAGCTATCCCACTCCCTATCATTCTGGTGTGCTCCATGTGCCTATCCAATAACCTCTTGAAAGTTCCTAAAGTGTCTGACTCCACTATCACAGCAGGCAGTCTATTCCACACCCCAACCACTGAGTAAAGAACCTACCTCGGACGTCCCTCCTATATCTCCCACCATGAACCTTATAGTTATGCCCCCTAGTAACAGCTGCATCCACCCGAGGAAATAGTCTCTGAACGTCCACTCCATCTATCCCCCTCATCATCTTATAAACCTCTATTAAGTCGCCTCTCATCCTCCTCCGCTCTAAAGAGAAAAGCCCGAGCTCCCTCAACCTTTCCTCATAAGACCTACCCTCCAAACCAGGCAGCATCCTGGTAAATCTCCTCTGCACTCTCTCCAATGCTTCCACATCCTTCTTATAGTGAGGTGACCAGAACTGCACACAATATTCCAAATGTGGTCTTACCAAGGTCCTGTACAGTTGCAGCATAACCCCACGGCTCTTAAACTCAAACCCCCAGTTAATAAATGCTAACACACTATAGGCCTTCTTCACGGCTCTATCCGCTTGAGTGGCAACCTTCAGAGATCTGTGGATATGAACCCCAAGATCTCTCTGTTCCTCCACATTCCTCAGAACCCTACCGTTCACCCTGTAATCCGCATTCAAATTTGTCTTACCAAAATGAATCACCTCACACTTATCAGGGTTAAACTCCAGCTGCCATTTTTCAGCCCAGCTCTGCATCCTATCAATGTCTCTTTGCAGCCTACAACAGCCCTCCACTCATCCACTACTCCACCAATCTTGGTGTCATCCGCAAATTTACTGATCCATCCTTCAGCACCCTCCTCCAAGTCATTGATAAAAATCACAAATACCAGAGGACCAAGCACTGATCCCTGTGGTACACCGCTGGTAACTGGTCTCCAGTCTGAAAATTTTCCATCCACCACCACCCTCTGTCTTCTATGAGATATGATGTGGAGATGCTGGTGTTGGACTGGGGTAAACACAGTAAGAAGTTTAACACCAGGTTAAAGTCCAACAGGTTTATTTGGTAGCAAAAGCCACTCAGAGATAGAATAGTAAAAGCTATTCTATGAGATAGCCAGTTACTTATCCAATCGGCCAAATCACCCTCTATCCCACACCACCTTACTTTCTTCATGAGCCGACATCTTATTAAAATCCATGTATATGACATCAACTGCTCTACCTTCATCTACACACTTAGTTACCTCCTCAAAGAATTCAATCAAATTTGAGAGGCAAGACTTGCCCTTCACGAATCTGTGTTGACTATCCCGGATTAAGCTGCACCTTTCTAAATGGTCATAAATCCTATTCCTCAGGACCTTTTCCATTAACTTAACGACCACCGAAGTAAGACTAACCGGCCTATAATTACCAGGGTCATTCCTATTTCCTTTCTTGAACAGAGGAACAACATTCGCCACTCTCCAGCCCTCTGGCATTATCCCCATGGACAGTGAGGACCCAAAGATCAAAACCAAAGGCTCTGCAATCTCATCCCTTGCCTCCCAAAGAATCCTAGGATATATCTCATCTGGCCCAGGGGACTTATTGACCCTCAGGTTTTTCAAAATTGCTAATACATCTTCTCTCAGAGCCAGGGCGGCACGGTAGCACAGTGGTTAGCACTGCTGCTTCGCTGCTTCACAGCTCCAGGGTCCTGGGTTCGATTCCCGGCTTGGGTCACTGTCTGTGTGGAGTTTGCACATTCTCCTCGTGTCTGCGTGGGTTTCCTCCGGGTGCTCCGGTTTCCTCCCACAGTCCAAAGATGTGTGGGTTAGGTTGATTGGCCATGCTAAAAGAAATTGCCCCTTAGTGTCCTGAAATGCGTAGATTAGAGGGATTAGCGGGTAAATATGTAGGGATATGGGGGTAGGGCCTGGGTGGGATTGTGGTCGGTGCAGACCCGATGGGCCAAATGGCCTCCTTCTGCACTGTAGGGTTTCTATGATCTACCTCCTCCAGCCTATCCGCCTGTATCTCTCACACATCCTCAAAAACATGGCCCCTCTCCTTGGTGAACACTGAAGAAAAGTATTCATTCATCGCCTCTCCTATCTCTTCTGACTCCATGCACAAGTTCCCACTACTGTCCTTGATCAGCCCTAACCTCACCCTGGTCATTCTTTTATTTCTCACATAAGAGTAAAAAGCCTTGGGGTTTTCCTTGATCCGACCCGCCAAGGACTCCTCATGCCCCCTCCTAGCTCTCCTAAGCCCTTTTTGTTTAGCTCATTCCTTGTTAATTTGTAACCCTCAATCAACCCAACTGAACCTTGTTTTCTCATCCTTGCATACGCTTCCTTTTTCCTCTTGACAAGACATTCAACCTCTTTTGTGAACCATGGTTCCCTCACTCAGCCATTTCCTCCTCCCACAACCAAATCTAACACTTGGCCCAGTTCATTACCCAGTACCAAATCCAATGTGGCCCCACCTCTTGTCGGCCTATCCGCATATTGTGTCAGGAAACCCTCCTGCACACACTGTACAAAAACTGCCCCATCCAAACTATTCGACCTATAAAGGTTCCAATCTGGTCGGTGTGTGGATGGAGGAGTTGTTGCCTTGCTTGTGGTTCCTACGTCAGTAGATGGGTCTGCATGGTTGGGCGTTCCAGGTAACTGCCGGGCTGCGGTTTGGCTTCGGAGATTGGAGGATATCCAGACCACGTTCCGGCATGGATGGGTCAAGGGTCGGTAAGTGGATTTCGTCTCTGGGGTTGCGTTTGAGCTGATGTCCAGGTCCCATGTGTTGGGTCCTCAGGGTCACTGCCAGGCCGGGGTCTTCCTTCGAAGGTCGGAGGATCTCTAGACCTGCAAATAAATTTAAAAGAGCAGTGTTAGTGATTTTTAGGCAGTGGGGTGACTGTAGAAGAGGAGAGTGGGAGGAGTGCTTGAGGCCTGCAGGAGGTCGCAGCTCTCTAGGTCAGAAGGTTTGGGGGCTGGTGGGGTGGAGACTCCAGCTCCAGACTTGCTGGTCTGGCCATCGGGTTTGGTGGAAGCTGGAGGGAGAGCAGACCCCACTCAGTGATGCAGGCCTGACCAGCGGAGACCGGCAGAGTGAAGGCTGCAAGGTTTTCCTGAGCTGTGGGGGCCAAGGGAGTGTCGGCTGGAGTCTGGAGCGTAACAGCTGCAGTTCCAGCGATATTTTCCTGGTCACTGGGGGCTGGCAGATTGAAGACCCTGACTTCAAAGGCATTTTCTTAGTCGCTGGGAATGTTCAGAGGGAAGGCCCTGGCTTTGAGGGTGTTTTCCTGTGCACTGGGAGTTGGTGTAGGGAAAGCCCTGGCCCTGGGATTGCAGCACCGGCTGCAGGTCCTACGTGGTCAGCTGGTCCAGGTCAGCTTCAGGTTGGGTGTCTCTAGGGTCCTAAAGATGGCCAAATCTGCAAGAGTTAGAATAAAGTTTTAGAAGCATAGAATAAGAGTGAAAGATAGAATTAGAAGAAGGTATGCTGGGCACGGCTTGCAAGAAGTCACCTCACTCCAGTACCATCTTGAGTCATCTTTGGACTTGCATTACTTGACAGACATTTCATTCCATCGAACGTTGATTCCGAAAGTGAAATGTTCTAATTGCATAGTCCACTCGGTATGGTTATCCTTTCAGTTTTTGTGTACGTCATCAATTCTTTGATATTGCCAAGGAGGATTCTGAACGGTCACTAACTAAAAGGGGTTTAATTCCAGGCCATGCTGATGGATTGATGGTCTCCTCCATCTAATGGCTATGAAAGTTTTATGCAAAGTCTAAGAGTCAACCACATCACTGTGGGTCTGGAGTTGCATGTTGACCAGGAAAGGACAGCAGAAGGACATTCATGAAATAGATGGTTTTTACAACAATCAACAATGGTTTCATTGTTACCATTAGACTTGTAATTCTAGATTCTTTTTTATTGAATTCAATTTGCATTATCTGCCATGGTGGGATTTGAACCTGAGTCTCTGGATTACTAGTCAAGTGACAATACCATGACCCCACCATCACAATTTCATATGCTCTATTTTCATTTACCAACTTGTGTGGGATTTTATCAAAAGCTTTGAATTTTACATTCAGTTGAGGAAGAGAAGAGTGTATTTTAAACTTAAATAAAGCCAATTATGAGGGCATGAAAGCGGAGCTAGCTAAAGTGAACTGGCAAATATGCTTAAGGGATAGATAAACAGTTGTTCCGTGGCAGATATTTAAAGTGATATTTCAGAATAGACATGCATAACAATTCCACAGGGAGGGTCCATCATCTTGGTTAATTAACAAAGTTAAAGACAATTTAAACTTAAAGTATATATTTGCACAAGGATGAGTGATAGGTCAGAAGATTGGAAAGAATATAAAGAACATCAAAAAATGTTTAAAAGATTGATAAGGAGGGAAAATCTTGAATACAGGAGAAAGCTAGCCAGGAACATAAAGATGGACAGAAAGAGATTCCATAGATATTTAATTAAGAAAAGAGTTAAGGTGAGCCTTGATCCTGTGGAAATTGCATCTGGGAAATTAGTAATGGAAAGTGGGGCTACAGCAGATGAATTAAATGGGTATTTTGCAACTGTCTTCATTATAGAGGATACCAGTAACATCCCAGAAATAGCTGCAAATCAAGAAATGGAATGGAGGGAGAAACTCCCTTAGAAAATTGTAATCACCAGGAAAGTGGCATTGGGCCCCAGGGCTGACAAAACCCCTAGTCTGGATGGATTTTACCTTAAGGTCTTGAAAGAAGTGGCTAAGGAGATAGTTGATGCATTGATTTTAATTTTCCAAAATTCCCTCGACTCGGGGAAGGTTCCATTAGATTGGAAGAAAGCAAATGTAACTTTATTCAAAAATGGAGGAGAGACAGAAAGCAGGAAACTTGGAGGCCAATTAGTCTAACATGTCATAAGGAATATCTTATTCTTTATTAAGGATGCTATAGCAGGGCACTTTGGAAAAATTCAGGGCAATCTGGCAGAGTTGTCGTGGACTTGTGAAAGAAAAATCTGTTTAACCAATTTATTGGAGTTCTTTGAAGGAGTCATGTACTGTGGATGAAGGGAACCAGTGGATGTACTGTACTTACGATTTCCAGTAGGCATTTAAAAAGTTACCATTTCTAAGGGCGGCACGTTGGCACAGTGGTTTGCACTGCTGCTTCACAGCTCCAGGGACCCGTGTTCGATTCCCGGCTTGGGTCACTCTGTGTGGAGTTTGCACATTCTCCTCATGTCTGCGTGGATTTCCTCCGGGTGCTCCGGTTTCCTCCCACAGTCCAAAGATGTGCGGGTTAGGTTGATTGGCCAAGCTAAAAATTGCCCCTTAGAGTCCTGAGATGCGTAGGTTAGAGGGATTAGCGGCTAAATATGTAGGGATATGGGGGTGGGGCCTGTGTGGGATTGTGGTCGGTGCAGACTCGATGGGCCAAATGGCCTCATTCTGCACTGTAGGGTTTCTATGATTCTACGGTTGTTAGTGAAAATTATAGTTAATGGTATGGGGGTACGATATCAGCAAGGATCGAAGATTGGTTAGCTAGCAGGAAACAGTTGGCAGAAATGGGTCTTTTTTGGGTTGGCAGTGTCACTTGAGTGTCAGTGATCAGCGCCACAACTTTTTAACTATTTTTATATAAATGACTTGGATGAAAGGACTGAAGGTATGGTTGCTAAATTTGCTGACGACGCAAAGATAGGTAAGAGGCAACAGTGCAGTGCCACCCGAAAGATTAGGTTTGTATCCACTAGAGTTTAAAGGTTTTAATATTAAAACCTTTAAGATCCTGAGAGGTATTGACAAAGTAGATGTGGAGAGGATATTTCCTCTTGTTGGAGAATCTAGAACTAAGGATCACTTTTAAAAAATAAGGTGTCGCTCATTTAAGACTGACGAGTAGAAATGTTTTGAGGGTCGTGAGTCTCTGGAACTCTTCCTCAAAAGGCAGTGAAAACGAGTCTTTGAAGATTTATAAGGCAGAGCTAGATAGAGTCCTGATAAACAAGGGGGTGAAAGGTTATCGGGGGTAAACAGGAATGTGGGGTGAAGTTACAACCAGATCAGTCATGATCTTATTGAATGGCGGAGCAGGTTTGAGGGGCGAAGTGGCCTACTCCTCCTAGTTCATATGTATGTACATAAGATTCCTGAAAATCCTAAATATACCAGATTCACAGATTACCCCTTATCTATTCTACTTGTTACATCCTCAAAATACACAGGTTTGATAAACATGATTTCCAATTTGGAAATCCAGTTGACTCTGTCCGATCTTATTATTTTCTAAATGCCCTGTTATCACATCCTTTTTATAAGTTCTGGCATTTCCCTTACTACTGATAGGTGAACAGTTCCCCATTTTCTCTCTCGCTCTTTTCTGGGGTTTTATTTGCCACCTTCCAACCTGGAGGAACCATTCCAGAATCTACGGAACTTTGAAAGATGACCACCAATGCATCTACTACGTCTGCAACCTCTTTCAACACTCTGGGATGTCAATCATCAGGTCCAGGACATTTATCTATTTTTAAGTCCCATTAAATATTCAAGTACTTTTTTTTATTAACAATATCTTGCAGTTCCTTGTTTACACTAATCTCTTGATTCCCCATTATTTCTGGGGCATTTTTAGTTTTTTTCTTCCGTGAAGACCAACAGAAAGTATTAGTTTGGTTTCTCTGCCGTTTCCTTATTCTCTATTATAAATTCTCCTGACTCCATTTGAAATGGACCCACAATTTATCTTTGCTAATCTTTTCCTTTTTAAACACCTAGAGGAGCTTTTACAGTCCCGTTGATATTTCTTGTTGGTTTACTCTTGTATTCTATTTTCCCTTTCTTTCCCTTTTTCTCAGTCCTCCTTTGCAGAATTCTGCAATATTCCCAGAATTTACTTACTTTTGTTTTGGAAACTTTATATGCCTCTTCCTTTGATCTATTGCAATCTTTAGTTTCTTTCATTAGCCATGGGGTTGGAACACTTTCCTTGGTGGATTTTTGTGCGTTAAAGAAATGTATTTTTGTTGTAAATGTAGACTACTTATGTTGGTTATGTGGTTTCCTATCCTGTCATTAGTCATTAATAAATACAGTAAATAATTGAGGCCCCCAACACATCCTTGCAGAGCACCACTAGTTACATCCTGCCAATTAGAGTGCCTGTCTCATGGTTTCTGCTTCAATCACTAACTCTAATAGTGCATTCCACAACCATTGAATCCTCTGTTTAAAGTAATTCTGCCCTCTATCCTAAATCTTACATTTAATCTACATCCCGTCATTCTAGATCCCTCAATCACAATCTACTTTGTCCCAAGCCTTCATGATTTTTAATACCTCTAACAAATAATCCTCATTTTTATTACCAGGCAGTGCCCTGGTGAATCAGCAATGACCCCCTTTTCACAGCCTCAACAGCCTTCTGAAAGTATGGAGCCCAAAACCACACTCTGTACTTCATCCATTCCATCGTGACTTTTGTATTCTACACCTTTTGCCATAAAACCATGTCTCATTAACAATGTTATGGACATATTTGCTTGAGGTGGTTGTTTTAATTTCTCGTTCATCTGAATCTCTAAATCCTTTGCGTTTTTACATCACCTAACCTTCCGCTGCTTAAAATCCTGGACAGGACTTGTTCTTAGAGAGCTTTCACATTCTCAGATCATCTCAGTTCTATGTGGCCAATGAAATACTTTGTGGTGTAATTGCCATTGTAATGTATAGAAACATGGCAATTTTTTGCACAGCCAGGGCCCACAAACAGTAATCGGATAAATGGCAAGATGGTCCGTTTTTTTTAGTATTGGTTGAAGGATGAATTTTAGTCATGCAATCGGAAGAAATTCCCCAGATGCTGTTTAGATAGTGCTGTGGGATCTCTTCTACCCACCTAAAAGTGTGGATATGTCATTCGAAAGGCTGCTTATTAGCCAAAATCTGTTAACTCGCATTTACTGACTCCCAAATCTACCGGCACTGTTTTGTCTAACCTGTTAATCTCGATGCAACTTTCTTTGGTCCTCGATTATTTACAGTGAGCCCTCACATTAAGTTGCTTCACTTGAGATTGTTTCATTTTAAAGTAGAGTCTTTCGAGTCTGTTTTTCTGATTTCCATTGCCATTTTCAATTTTGTCATCACCGCACGTCGTCATGTGTCGGCATCACTCATCAGTGACATGAGTTGTCATCATGCATTGTGCTTTGGTGCATTCTATCAGGTCCCGTGACCAGTCGGCACCATTCTAAAGCATGCACAGTCGGAAATGTTTACCTGCACCTGAGGGAACTGCAATTTAAAGATAAGCACAAGCAAAATTCCGAAGAAAGAATATCCAAACTAACTTTTTTTTGCAAGGAGGAAGTTAAAGTCTGAGCTGCTAACTTGTGAAGTAAAGGTCCATTTCCTGACTCTGCAGGCTGTTTTTATTTTGGAGCCCCCAAGTGCGTCCGTTGTGAAGCTTTAAATCGGTTGAGGCAGAGGCCATTTTGTAGTCTGAAGGGGTGGCATTTGATACTTGTACACAGATAAAATTTCTTTCCTTGCCCTAGGGCTTGTTTGGGTATAGTACCTTTACAGTACTTGCCCTCCGAGAGACTGACTCTGTAATCTTCTGATTAATTTGGGAGCCCCCAGATCTGGCCCTTATTGAAGTCTCAGCAGGTGAGACACAGGAGCCATCTTAAAGCCAGTGAGAGACCGATTTGCTGAAGCTGAGGCAGAGGAGCCATTTTAAAGTTCCTGGTTTTATACTTGTGATATAGTGCTGCAGTCACTTGGAATCACTCTTAAAACCAGTCAAATGATGGTGAGTCTATCTGTTGCTAGGCAAGCAAATAAACTATTACCCTGGCAATGAAATTGGATGTTTTAAGAACATGGAAAATGAGTTGTCGACATTGGTATGTACTTGGGCCACCCCCTACGATGGTGAGAACGATCCATGATAATACAACGAAAATCAAACAAAATGTGCAAGGTGTTACACCTTTGTGCTGGCCAGGTAAGTCAGACCAGAAGCAACATAAAGGAGAATATGGAAGCCTCTTGGCAGCTTGATTTGAAGGCCAAACCCCAGTGCCAGTTGCCTCTTAGTTTGATGGCTATCCAAATAAAAGCCTGCATGAAGACTTACTGGTTGAACGGGGTAAAAGTTCTCAGTACTAAGGTTTCAGTGCTTGTTGTGGATGGTTCGAGCATTTCAAAAGGTTTTCCTATCTGCACAACATTAAAGTGACCAATAAAGCAGCTATTGCACATACAGAAGTGGCTGATGGATAACTTGCCTATTTGAAGACAGTCATTGGAGAAGGTGGCTACTCAACCAAATCAATGTTTTTAATGTTGATGAGGTGTGGCTTCATTGGGAACATATGCCATAGAGGACGTACATTTCCAAAGAAGAGTAGATAGCACTAGGAGAACTGCCAAAGATTGCTTCTCTGTTCTAATGGTGGAAACACTGCAGGAGATGTTAAGTTTAGTGGTGTAACAGTCAGCGCCATTGAGGGGTTATTCCCAGGAACATCCACGAGACTTTTTTGCTTTGATTTATTATTGTCACATGTATTAGTATACAGTGCAAAGTATAGTTTCTTGTGCACTATACAGACAAAACACACTGTACATAGGGAAGGAAAGGAGAGAGTGCAGAAGGTAGTTTTGCAGTCATACCTAGGACGTAGAGAAAGATCAACTTAATGCAAGGTAGGTCCACTCAAAAGTCTGATGACAGCAGGGAAGAAGCTGTTTTTGAGTCGGTTGATACGTGATCTCAGACTTTTATATATTTTTCCTGATGGAAGAAGGTGGAAGAGAGTTCGTCCAGAGTGTGTGGGGTCCTTGATGATGCTGGCTGCTTTTCCGAGGCTGCGGGAAGTATAGACAGTGTCAATGGATGGGAGGCTGGTTTGAGTGATGGACTGGACTTCGTTCATGACCCTTTGTAGTTTATTACGGTCTTGGACAGAGCAGGAGCCATACCAAGCTGTGATACAACCAGAAAGAATGCTTTCTATGGTGCATCTGTAGAAGTTGATGAAAGTTGTAGTGGACATGCCAGATTTCCTTAGTCTCTTGAGAAAGTAGAGGCGTTAATGGGCTTTCTTAACTATAGCGTCCGCATGGAGGGATGACAGGTTGTTGGTGCTTTGGACACCTAAAAACCTGAAGCTCTCGACCATTTCTACTTCGTCCCCATTGATGGAGACGGGCATGTCCTCCAGTACGCTTCCTGAAGTCGATGACTATCTCCTTCGTTTTGTTGACATAGGGGGAGAGATTATTGTCAATACTTGACATTCGAGTAAGAAAGACTAGATGACGAGAGTGTTCTTTAAAGAATGGTTCTCTCCCTATACCATCCTAGCCTGAAGGGCATGCTCAACAAGAGAAAATATCACCTTCAAAATATCGCTTCTCTTGGTTAATTACCCAGGTTGCCCTATCAAATCTTGATGAATTAAAAGAAAATGTGACGGTGATTTTCCAGTCATTCAACACAATTTAATTAATGCAGGCCATGGATCAGGGAGCATTAGCAACATTCAAGGCCCACTGCCTAAACCAAACTTTCTCCCAACTCATCAAGGAAACAGATGGTGAGGATGCACCAGGGACTTTTGGCATGGTTACAACTTCCTCCAAGGGCATTGGCAATATTGCTGATTCATGGGATAAAGTCACATCATTGTATCTGAATGGTGGTGTGTGGTGGAAATTATGGCGTTATTGTGTCAGTGACCACGGACGATCTCACAGTGCTGTCCTTAAGATTGTGTGCAATCGTCACCTTGGCAAGGGTGGTTGGCTTTGATAAAGTGGATGAGACTGACGTGGAATTGCTTGCCTCCCATGGAGAAGAATTATCCAATGAAGACTTGATGCAGCTAGAGATTAAATGAACTGAAGAGGAAAACTACACTGAAACATCACCTTGAGCTTTGTCAACGAAATGACTGTCAGAACTTTCCAATCCATGGAAGGGACAATAGAAAACTTCATTGAGGATGACCTAGACAACATGGTGTCATAGTGGTCAGTGTTGGCATTAACTGCCACAGAGAGATCTTCTGGGAGAAGCAAAGGAAAGCAACCTAACAGTCTTTAGGTACATTTTTCAAGGTTGTTGATGATTCTGGCCCTTTATCCCATTAACTCCAACAGGACCTGGCTGTTGCACACAACCTTCAATCCAAAATCACTCCAACATTCAGTCATCAAGATTCTCAGAACAGGACTGGAATTTTTTTTAGATTCTTTCACGAGATGTGGGTGTCACTGGCTAGACCAGCATTTTTATTTCCATCCCTAATTGCCCTTGAGAAGGAGGTGGTGGTGAGCCACTGCCTTGAATTGCTGCAGTCCATGTGGTATAGCTGCACCCACAGTACTGTTAAGGAGGGAGTTCCAGAATTTTGACCCAGTTACAAGTGAAGGAATGGCAATGTAGTTCCAGGTCAGGATGGTGTGTGGCTCAAATCCGCTCCAAGCACCTCAACGCGCCACTGGCAATGTCTTTGAAAGATCCTCCAAATCCAGTGACAAGAAAGGCATTGCAACAGCAAGGCCTTCTCCCAAGCCAACCTGCCCAGAATTGAGATGCTAAATCACTCAAGGCACCTCCACTGAAATGCTTTAGTGATGTCCACAAAGCATTCCTGAAGAGATCAAAATCTCCAGCAATTCGTGGTGACCGACCTTAATGGGAGATTGTTCATCTGGGAAGACTTCATCGAGAACATGAAGAGGCTAAGTCAAGGTGGCGGAAAGAGTACAAAAACCTTCAGGCTTCTAATTTAACTGACTATCCAGTCAACACATTTGGCAGTGTCTGGAAATTGTGCATTAGACTTAGCAACCATATCAGAACCATCAAACCAGAGTGGAAGCAAGACATTTCTCACCCCGAGGGCCTGCCTAAAAGAGACTGGTGTGTCTCTGGGAGTGCAGAAAAGGTTTACCAGACTAATTCCTGGGATGGCAGGAGTGACATATGAGGAGAGATTGAGTTGGTTAGGATTATATTCACCGATGTTTAAAAGAATGAAGGGGGATCTCATAGAAGCCTATAATATTCTAACGGGACTAGACAAGGTAGATGCAGGAGAGATGTTCCCAATGGTGAGGGGTCCAGATCTAGGGTCACAGTCTAAGGATACTGGGTAAACCTTTTAGGACTGAGATAAGGAGAAATTTCTTCACCTAGAGAATGGTAAGCCTGTAGAATTCACTCCCTCAGAGAGCAGTTGAGGCCAAAACATTGTATATTTTCAAGGAGGAGTTAGATATAGCACTTGGGGCAAAAGAGATTAAAGGTTATGGAGGGAAGGTGGGGTCAGGCTATTGAGTTGGATGATCAGCCATGATCATAATGAATGGGGGAGCAGGCTCAAAGGGCCAAATGATCTGCTCCTATTTTCTATGTTTCTGAATGTTATCTAATTTGAAATTATGCGATATTTAGTGATTTATTTTGCAAGTTATTTTTGCTCTGAATACACAGTATTTCAATTTGTACATTGTTTTTTCTGGGCAAGAAATGTCTCAAGGAACCTAACTCCAACTTTAAAATTGATTCCTGTAGGAATCCATGATTCACTTAGTTGTTTTACTTGGGCCACGATTTTCAGGCATGCAACTGCAACTTTAAATAAGGACTTACTGTTATGATGCTTTCTATTTCAGTATTGTAAACTTACACAGCACTCCCTTTAGTGTTGTATCCAAATCATCAATGTAAATGTGAACAAAGATAGTTCTAGAATAGAATCCGCTGGGTCCCACTGTCTTTATTAGGTTGTAAACGAGTGTTTCATTCTGTTAAATTGTTTTTGGCACAACTGTTATGATTTTAATGCATTTATACACTTGTGTTGAATTTAATATGTGCTCAGACACTCAAGGTTAAACAGTAAACAGACAAGTGATCGATGACTTCATTATATCCCCCACACTGAGAAATTCCCCTTGATTATTATTTTATTTCCTCTTTTCCAATGAGTGTTTAATTCAATTTGCTATCCTCCCCCTTTTTCCATATCACTTAATCTAATTCTCCAACGGTTCCCCACACAGAATCTTGACCAAATGTTTCTGAAAGTTCACGTAGATTACAGATCTACTTTTGAGTGGTGAGATGGTGAATTAAGGTTGAACTAATTTTTAAAAAATACTTTTCCAATTCAATCAAATCAAATCCAATTCAGAGTCTCAACAAGTTGAGACATTTCAGATCCAGGCTGACAAGACAGGGCGAGCGACCAAACCACCCTGTCCTGGGCCTGATCTACATGAGCCAAGCTGATTGGAGAAGGGGGAGGTTCCTCCTCCAAGACTTGAGCTCATTTGCATCTTAGCCAAAAGGCCGAGATGCCGCTTTTAAAAATTGCTTCATATGAAACATATGAAGCTCCAGTGTAACCTAATGACCTCAACCAAGTGCAGCATCCCATCCATACTACACTTGATCTTAGCCAAAAGGTAAGGTTGAACTAATGAATTAGGCAATTGGTATAGTAGAGTCTTGGCCTAAAATTAACCCTCTATTCCTATTATATAATGTACCTATCTAACACACATTTTATTTGTCACTGTTATAAATACAAAGCAATCTGTAAAATGAGAAGCTGTAGGTTAATGCTGGGTGCTTCTGACCTGCAATCTAAACTTTTAAATCATTTTTCACTCTGCGGCTCCCTCATCAATTAAATTGTGATCTGTGCTTCTGTTTAGCGACAGATTCTGTGGCTTTAAAGGACCATATCTGTATTATATGCACTACGTCATTACACTCCTGCAGTTTCAAAGCACTATCATCTGAACAATTCAATGGCAGTTGTGATAAATTGAATAAACCCAGTGTCAACACTAATCTGTGGGTTGGAAATGTGGTTGCACGATGTGCTTGTAATCCTGGAATATTACTGTGGCAGAAAGGGATCTGTACCCAGGACCTTTCTTGTACCAGGTTCATGATGACTTGAGTGGTTGCTCCCTTGCATGAAGGGTCTATTTCCAGTTCTGTTTGTTTTTAGGCTGCATTTGTTGCCAACACCATGCATGTATGGTTGTACAACTTTACTGTTACGTGATTGTGTTGATAGCGGCTAGGAGCAAAGATGTCTCCGTTCAAATCATCTCGGCCATGTTTTAGGCAGCATGGTATATATTATTGGCCTAGTTTATTTTTGAATTCTTTGTATTGAATTATTTGATGATTGTAAGATACGACAATGTGTCTTTATTTGGTTTTCTTATTTATCAAGATTTTCCCTTTTGAATTTTTAAAATTAAAAACATCTATTCTAATAAAGTCCTTAATAGGACAAGATGCAGTTTTTCAAGTGTTTTGTTCTGTTTGCTGAACTCTGCCCGTCAAAATAATTATGTTGGGTGGGGCGGGCGGGGAGAAAAGTTTGCAAAAATGCCCAAAATATGGTTATGTAATGGTGAAAAGGGACAGACTTGCAACACGGTTTTCAGGAACCAATTGTATTGCAAGTTAAAATGTCGTAAGTCATAACTGATTTTCCCATAGGAACGTTGTTATAAATGGGGGATTGGTTCCTGAACCAAATCCAGAAATCACTCACGGGGCACCAGCAGTGTTAATTGCTCTTGACTTTTGCCCTGTCAAGTCACTGAGGTGACTGCTGATGCCTGCACACCTTACCACAAGTGTGGGGGATATAATGAAGTCATCGATCACTTGTCTGTTTACTGTTTAACCTTGAGTGTCTGAGCACATATTAAATTCAACACAAGTGTATAAATGCATTAAAATCATAACAGTTGTGCCAAAAACAATTTAACAGAATGAAACACTCGTTTACAACCTAATAAAGACAGTTCGACCTGTCCAGTCATCTAGATGGGCGGCACAGAACATTAATGCACATGTATGAATGTGCTGGTGTGGAATCGTAAAGTGGAAATCACATTGTAAAATCGAATGGGGTGTTGTAAGTGCCATTTGTCGTAATTTGAACATCATGAATGCGAGGATTGCCTACGTTAGCCAATTGACTGCTGACTTTATAAAATTCATGAAATGCATAAATACTCCATTGTTTCTCCACTCAGAACTGCTTTAGGAAATTGGTTAGAGAAGTTGCAGAATGCTAGGAATTGAGGTGAGTTCAGGAAAGGAGATAAACCCAGCACTTCCCAGAGCACTGACGCTGTTGGAATTGGACTCTAATTAGAGAATAGAACTGTTAGCAAGAGAATGAACAAAACCGAGGCAACCAATGTGACGACTGACACTTTTCTCTCTCTCACCCCGAATCGTTACAAACAGGCCGTGTATGTGTGCGGTACATTGACGTGTACACAATAGTACTAGCAGGCTGGGTACAGGGGAGTGATGTCAGTGAATTACTGTGCATGTGCAGAAGGGTAGTGGTGGCCATCTTGTGTTGGCAGATGACACAATGGTGTTCTAATGTATCTTTACAGACAGTTTTGAAATGCTATCATTATGGTGCCCTAATTGCCACTCGGATTGAGAAACCTTGGTAGGAATCTCATTGGTAGAAGGCACATGACATACAAAACTGTTTAGTTGAGTGGCAGCAGAGTTTTTTTTCTATCAAAAATCAAAATTACCCAACGAATCAAAATAAAAGTCTGTCAAGTTAAGCAACAAAAATCAAAATACTGCCGATGCTGGAAAACATGCATTCATTCTGTTGTCTGCAGATAGTGCTTTCCCTCCAGTACCTTCCCCAAGTGGCTGTTCTTCAGCGATTCAGCAGAGTGTGCTAGAGGTTGTCAGGCATATTACCATTGAATCTGAACCTGTCAACGCACAGACATTTTTTTTCAGCAGGCAGGGGCTCTGAGGTATCCAAGCAGTTATAGCTCAGTCAGATCAGTTCAGACCAAGAGTTGAATCTTTTCCTAAGAAATTTTGCATAGTGGTTATATAATTAGGAAAGAGATCAAAGGGAAAGTGAATGAGCCATAAATATGTTAGTGTGCACTTTTGTCAAAATTAATTTTTGTTGCTAGTGGTTTTTGGATTTGCAAACATTTTACTTCTGGTGAAGGGAACTGGGATTGTGACCTACCAAAGAATTTAAATGACCCTTTACTCTTATCTCTCCTTCCAAATGTATTTTTGTTTCTCTTGTGTTGCATAAACAAAATACTTGAAGAGGAACTGGAACCTAGACTGTGACTCATCCAGAAGGTTGAAAACTCGTGACTTCCTTGATAGTGCAATAAATACTGTATTCCATAGTTCCTCACTGAGCGCTCTCTATCCAGCTCACAGCTGTAAAAGCTTGTTTGTTCCAATTTGCAGTCTGTTACAGAAGAGCATCGAGCTTCCAGTCAGACACATATATATGCACACGGGGGTGGCACAGTGGTTAGCATTGCTGCCTCACAGCACCAGGGACCCAGGTTCGATTCCCGGCTTGGTTCACTATCTGTGTGGAGTTTGCAGTTCTCCCCGTGTCTGGGGGGGGCTTGGTAACCTCGGTTTAAACCTGCCAGCCTCACCAAGGCCTGCATCCAAGTGGTTTGATTTTCTGAAAACCCCAACATATTCTAAACTGCTGCATAACTTGTGTCTTTTCAATCTTGTAATAAAAAGAAATATGAAAGTTTACATTGAGCCATAGAGGTTTACAGAGTACAGAGGTTATTCAGCTGACCATGTCTGACCACTTCAGAGCATTGTAAACTAATCTCACTGTGCACTTCATTAGTCCTTTATCTTCCTCTGCTTCAAATTGAGGTCATATTTCCCTTAAAATATGTAATGATCCCTGATATAACCACTCCCTGTGGCAAATAATTCCATGCTCTTACAGTCCTTTGGATAAAGAATATCTTTAAGCTCTGACTCTTCTATACCAAATGATTCTTGTTGTAATACAACTGGTTGAGCTTAGTTATGATTGCATGTGTTTCTAGAATTAAACCATTAAATCTGTTGGTTTGCTTTTCCGTTGTCTTTCCTCCTATCCTGAAGCTGATCACTCGTGTTGAACTATATTTTAGCAAGCTGTTTAATTGGGGAAAGCCTCGTAGCTGAGCTCCAATTTTTTTCTCAGGTGTTGATTGCACACACTAGTTTAAAAGTTTACTTATTACTTATTAGTGTCACAAGTAGGCTTACATTAACAGTGCAATGAAATTCCACACTCCAGCACCTGTTCGGGTACGTTGAGGGAGAATTTAGAATGGCCAATGCACCTACCAGCACGTCTTTCGGACTGTGGGAGGAAACTGGAGCACCCTGGAGAAAACCCATGCAGACACGGGGAGAATGTGCAGACTCTGCATTGACACTGACCCAAGCTGGGAATCGAACCCTGACGCTGTGAGGTAGCAGTGCTCGTCATTGTGCCACCATGCTGCCCTAGCAAATTTCAGGGTAGCAAGCAGAAGGCCTGAAACAGAAAACATTGAGAAAACACAGAACAGTGAAGGGAAAAGGTGGCTTCAATGGTTAGACTAAAAAGACAGGAAGATGGAGATGCTGATGGCCATAGGAGGAGGGAGGGCATACAATCAAAAGTAGGGGAAACCTAGAATGAGATGCGAGCGAGGCAAGTCGTGAATAAGAAATTTCAAATGAAGGATTTGAAAGGAGATTTAACTTTTTAATACCCTTGCCCAGTGTAATTGAGACCACTGCATTTCTGAATTGCCTGAAATTCTCTCTCACTCATCAAACCCACCAACGTACCAGTTAACTCTGCTGTCAAAGCTGTAGTTGAATATTCTGTGATTCCATTACATCCAGCGGTACATAAGGCAACACTCCATCTTTTGTTCAGGCCTGCAATTTTAAAATTCTATGACTTTTTACTTCTCTGCTTTGTTACACTAGTAGTATGACATTTTCAACATTAGGAAATCAATTCCATCCGATAGAAACTCCTTGAATATTTTATATTCAGTGAAACTACTTGAAGGACTTGATTGAGCAGTTTAAATGAATGTGGAACAGACAGTGAGGTGTGATCAGGCTGAAGGGCAACTCTCCCTCACGAAGTGAGTAGAATGGAATACTGCAATTTGCATAATTGGACGTTTGTGGAACACCTTTTCATATTTCTTGCATATTGATTAGTATTTTAAACTCCTCTGTACCCTGGGAACTAGAACAGTTCTTTAGTTGCATTGGTCCGGTATCCACTAAAAGCTGGCTGTTTTTTCTTTTGCAACTTTCGTGAGTTGCTTTTGTACAATTATTAAAGTAGCTGTAACAGAATCAGTAACCAACTTTTTTCCCCATCTTGGTCACTGAGAATTGTATGCAAACACCTTTAACTTCTGCACTTTAGGATGGTTCTGGAACTCTGTTTTAAAAGCGGGACCTGTAAGCTAGTCTGTGTGCTGACCTGTTTGCACAATCTAATAGAGACTCCGCGCACCACCGTAATGAGACTAGTTACCAGTGTCTACACTACTGAAACCAATAGTTTTTGCATTTCCAAAGCACTTAGTGATGGTGGGTCTGCAGTGCCATGGCTAATTTATACCTGGCTATGGAGCTAACTAAAGTATAATCGTGTGTCTGTCTCCAGCTGTACTCCGATAGTTGGTGATTCTTCTATTAACAATTTGGATATCGGATCGTAAACGTTCAGCATCAGTGCATTGGTTCCCTATGTTTTGCATTGCCAAATCTAGCTACGTTATGGTGCAATTACAATGCTGTGAAAGCTGGTATTAACAATGTAAATAGAACTAGCTCCATGGACATCACTCTTCTAAGCCTAGAATTTAGGGTGGCATGGTGGCACAGTGGTTAGTGCTGCTGCCTCACAGCGCCAGGGACCCAAGTTCAATTCTGGCCTCGGGTATTGTCTGTATGGAGTTTGCACTTTCTCCCTGTGCCTGCGTGGGTTTCCTCCCACAGTCCCAAAGATGTGCGGGTTAAGATGATTGGCCATGTTAAATTGACCCTAGTGTCAGGGGGATTAGCAGGGTAAATGTGTGTGGTTACGGGAATAGGGCCTAGGTGGGATTGTGGTTGGTCGGTACAGACTCGATGGGTTGAATGGCCGCCTTCTGTGCTGTAGGGATTCTATGGTTCTAATTACTAAATGTGCATGGGCCCTAAAAGCCGGTTGAGCGCATTCCTCTTCAGAATCATGTTTATCTAGTTTCCTCTGGCAGAGTAACTAAAATGTGTCAAGTACATTATCTCTAAGAGGAAGAAACTGAAAGTGAAGATGAGCCCTTGAGTGGAATTGGTCCTTTGATCCCATCCTCTCGTCCAACCAAGTCATGACGCATGAAATTTGGAGTAACTCAACCTCAGCCTTCTACTCTAAGTACCTTCGAGTACTGGAATGTAGTTGTTCTATAGGACCAATAATTTCTCTTAAACTTTGTTACAATATCTTTTTCAACTTTAAGTTGCAAAGCAAGACTAATCGCTAAGAAGAATCTGACGAGTAGTGTGGCAGTACAGTGTTGCTTTAGGGAGATCAATTGTATATATCCATTTTTGTGCATTGCAGCGCAGAATGTATGTAATTGTGCAGACCTCCAATAACCACAAGTCGTATTTTATGCTATCTTTGATTCTATAGTTTTGACATGTACCTTAACTAATGTAAAATCTGTTTTTTCTTGATCTGAAAGAAAAATCTGTTTTCCAGCCCAATGTTCATGTTACCGCCAGTGATTTCTCTTCCCTCCCATTCCCCAAAATAGATTTTTGTGCCGATTAACAGTTGAAATGCATGGATACAGTGTTGGCGAAGTTCCTTGGGGTTGGTGTTAGGGCCACTGCTTGATGTATAATAGTGAACAAGACTACAGTTATACTATTTCAAAAATTTCAAATTACACAAAACTTGCAAGTGTTAGTTACGAGTAGGAAAGTGATGGACTTCATGGGGACATAGGCTGGTGGAATGAATGAAGACATGGCAGATGAAATATAATGCAGAGAGATGTGAAGTGGTGCATTTTGGTAGGAAAATTGAGGCAAGGCAATTTTAACAAAAAGATATAATTGATAAAAGGGATATAGGAGTGGATTTCCTTGGCGAAGAGAACATCAAGAGGAGACTTGATAGAGGTGTTCAAAATCCTGAAGAGTCTAGACAGTAAAGTGAAACTGTTCCCATTGGTGAATGGGTTGAGAACCAGAGAACACCAATTTACGGTGATTAGCAAACCTGTTCTTGTTTGGAACTGGGTCATATCTGCCCCCAAACTGGCCTTAATAATCAGCAAGCATTGCTGCATTGCTTCAGGCTCGCAGCTTCTTGGTTTTATTCTGGCAGTGGGTGAGGTAAACTCTCAGGCCCACTGGTACAGGCTAGGAGTAGATTGGCTCTCCATTGGTAGCCTGTAAGAATGGTCTGTGCTGGGAGGAAGACTTGCAACCAGAAAGAGGATGGTGAAGGTTGAGTAACTGCATCTGGGAAGAATCTATTACAAGTTACGTGAAGCAACCAGGCCATCTTATTGAGTAGAACAGTTTGACAGTCGAAGGGATAAGAACTATTTGAGCTGGGTTCAAATCCATGGGAGGTGGAAAAGACTTAACTTGTGCTCAGTTCTGAATGAAGAGGTACTGGATCATTAAATTCCACTATTCTCAGAATTCAATATTTTGTTTCCTTTAAATGGCACAATGATAGTTCATCACAGATTAATAAGTGCAAACAAATTCACTCATTAAAGAAAATCTTGAATCCTAGAGGAAATGAATTATTAACTGTGACTGAGCAGATAAGAATGGTACATGAATAATTCAGTTCAATTGGGGCAGTCAGTTTGTTTGTGTTCTTTTCTGACTCATCGTGGCCTCCAGCTCCGAGTAAAGTTCCTGGATCACCTTTCTATTTCTAAACCTAAGACATTTCTAAGGTGAGTGTAGAGCTGGCTGTTCCTGTCATATTTCAGGTAATTGATATGATGGTGTATTGTAGGAAGTGTGTTTTTGTTTTTCTACATCTTCTCCACATTTTCCCTTAAGTTGGGGAAGTGGGGTGGAGATTGGTTTGGATAAATCATTTTAAAACATGGTGTGGCAGCTGTCAGCCATGCACTTTGTACTTTTTTTCCTAAGTTTCCACACATCATTAAATCTCCTCCACCTCCAAAAACCACAACATTTTTCTAATCCCTAGTCTGATCGTCTCTGAAGCATTTTGGGAACTCTCGCCACCCTGTTATTGCAGTACAACTGAGAGCTTTTACTGGTACTTGGACTTAAAACTGTACATTACCCAGTATTGGGTTTTTGATTTTCTTATTTAAACCTAACTTCCATCTTTTCATCTAACATATGATGTAGAAAAGGAGACAATAAGGACGATAAAGAATATGACAAAGTAGAAAATCTGATAAGAATCATAGAATGCTACAGTGCAGAAGGAGGCCATTTGGCCCATCGAGTCTGCACTGAACAGAATCCCACCCAGGCCCTATCCCCATAACCCATACATTTACCCCAGTTAGTCCCCCTGACACCAAGGAGCAATTTAGCATGGCCAAACCACCTAACCTACACATCTTTGGACTGTGGTAGGAAATCGGAACACCCAGAGGAAACCCACGCAGACACGGGAAGAATACGCAAATTCCACACAGGCAGTGACCCAAGCTGGGAATCGAACTCGGGTCCCTGGCGCTGTGAGGCAGCGGTGCTAAGCACTGTGCCACCATGCTGCCCCAAAAAGAAAGACGTAGAATCGCCAAGGACAAGTGGCAATGCAATAAATGGGGGAACTGGAGTATAGGCACAATGTGAGGGCATTGCATGAGAAAGTTAAAGCACTGAGCTAGGAAGGTGTACTTTTCTTCGAAAATGGTGTAGAGAAGGATGGGTGGATTACATTAAAGAGCATGACAACGAAGGCAGGAGTGAATTGATACTATTAGAGAGAAGAGAAGAACCAAAGGCAGAAGTTGTGCAGCGATCAAAAAGATGAAAACAAGGAATGCATCTTAAATCGAGATACCAACCATGCTTGAAAGCCCTGAATGATGACAGCATTGGGATACTGACAGACACTGCATCAAAATTCGCAGAATAAGATTCTTACCTGTCAATCTTATGCAGTCAGTATTCATTAAGCTGCCATAAAAACCAAAAGCTCTAGCGTGTTCAGGGTATATGACCACCATTTTCAATCAATGGCTCATGAGGCTCATCATCATACCTGGAAGTGCAAAACCCGTGAATGTATGCTCTTATAGATTGATCATTCGAAATCTATATTGGAATTGATCAGTGATGAGACTTGTTACCAGCTTGTCAGATAGCTTCCCAATCAAATGAGGAGTGCATCAGGGATGTGTTGTTACATCTCAAAACTATTCAACCCTTACGCTAAAGCTATCTTCGGAAACATAGAAGGTCTACCTAGTTGCAATATTGATGGGTTGACTATCAACAATTTGAGATACACCGATGACACTGCACTGATTATAGATAGAATCAGAAGAGCTACATGAAATTTTAAACAAAGCGAAAACAAGTGAAAATTAAAGTGGAAGTTCTGAAACAAGTGAAAAGATTCACAAACCTTGGGCAAATTATCACAGACGACGGGAGATGTGATTGTAAGATCCAAAAGAGAATGGAGATAGTCTCAAGCAGCTTAGGTGCAGGATGTATTAACATCAAAGAAACTGAACCTAAATCTTAGGGGGAAGAATACTGAGATGGTACATTTTGTCATCTGTTAAATAAGCCTCAGAGACATGGATAACAAACCAAGAAACAATTGATCAGTTGAATGCATTCAAGATGTGGAGTTGCCAGTGTTGGACTGGGATAGGCACAGTAAGTAAGTAGTCTCACAACAGGTTAAAGTCCAGTGACTCGCCTGATGAAGGAACAGCGCTCCAAAAGCTCGTGCTACCAAATAAATCTGTTGGACTTTAACCTGGTGTTGTGAGACTACTTACTGTGCATTCAAGATCTGAATTTATAGAAAGATGTTCTGTATGTACTATCCAGGCAGACTAATGAAACACTGGAAATGCTGGGGAAAAGATATCCATAGCATCAGAGAGATGCAATATGTTAGTCACATTCTTGAACAACAGAGACAATTATTAGGAAAGATCGATGGAAAACGTGGGAGAGGGAAGCAGAGGAGAAAATGATTGATATATATAATAGACCGGATGCAGTTAATCTGTATGGAATGTTAATGGCAGCACAGACACAGGTCAACCTTCTAGGAGGAAGATGTCGTCGCGAAAGGGACTCCAAGATGGTAATTTGCCTCCCTGGTGCCAGAGTCCTGGATGTCTCTGAGCGAGTATAAAGCATCCTAAAACAGGAGGGAACTCAGACCAATGTCATTGCCCACATTGGCACGAATGACAAAGGTAGAAAGAATAGTGAGATCCTGCAACGACAATTTAGGGAGTTGGATAGAAGATTAAAAAGCAGGATGTCTACGGTAGTGATCTCAGAATTACTCCCTGTTCCACATGCTAATGAGGCTAGGAACAGGGAGACAGTGCAGCTGAACACGTGCATAAACAACTGGTGCAGGAGGGAGGGCTTCAGATTTATGGATCATTGGGATGTCTGTACAAGAAGGATGGATTATACCTGAACTGGAGGGGCGCCAATATCCTGGCTGGGAGGTTTGTTAGTGTGGTTCGGATGGGTTTTAACTAGTGTGGGAGTCAGAACAGTAGGTCAGCAAGAGTCACGACTGGGAATGAGCATGGGACCAAGGGCAGGGTAACTAAGAGGACGAGCAAGCTGGGGTAAGTAGAACTCAGTGGGCCTGGAGGTCTGGAGTGCGTCTGCTTCAATGCAAGGAGTACAACAGATAAGACAGATGAACTTAGAGCCTTGATTCATGCGCGAAACTTGGATGTGCTTGCAGTAACGGAGACTTGGTTAAAAGAGGGACAGGGCTTGCAGTTAAATGTTCCGGGATATAAGTGTTTTAGGTGAGGCAGAAGGAAAAGCAAAAGAGGTGGGAGATTTGCAATACTGGTTGGGGATCATATTACAGCTGTACAGAGGGAGGACAGCTTGGAAGAATCATGTAACGAGACACTGGGTAGAGCTCAAACAGGAAGGGGGTAGTCACTATGATGGAGGTGTACTACAGGACTCCCAATAGCCCACGGGATGTTGAAGAATGGATATGTAGGCAGATTCTGCACAGATGTAGAAATAATAGGGTTGTTGTAGTGGGAGACTTTAATTTTCCTCACATTGACTAGAAATCCTTTGGGGCTAGGGGTCTGGTGGTGAGGAATTTAAGTGTGTCCAGGAAGGCCTTTTGGAACAATATGTGGATAGTCCGATTAGAGAGGGGGCTATTCTGGACCTGGTACTAGGGAATGAGCCCGGTCAGGTCATCAAAGTCGCAGTGGGGGAGGATGTGGCGAACAGTGACCATGATTCCATAAGTTTTCAGAGACTGATGGAAAAGGACAAGTGTTGTCCGAGGGTAAAGTGCTAAATTGGGGGAAGGCTAACTACAACCGGATTTGGAGGCCATTGGGAGAGGCTGTTTGAGGGTAAATCCACATCTGGCATGTGGAATCTTCAAGGAGCAGTTGCTCGGAATGCAGGCATGTGCCAATGAAAAGGAAGGACAGGAAAGGAAGGATTCTGGAACTGTGGATGACCCCAGGGAAATTGCAAGTCTAGTTAAAAAGAAAAGGGATGCATACATAAGGTCTAGGCAACTAAAAACAGTTGAAGCACTTGAAGAATACAGGGAAAGTAGAAAAGAACTTGGAACAGGAGTTATCAAGATGTGACCAGTGCGGTTGACGGTGGGGAACCGGTGGATGCAGTGTTTTTGGATTTCCAAAAGGCGTTTGATAAGGTGCCTCACAAAAGATTGCTGAAGAAGATTGGGTCTCACGGAGTTGGGGGTAGGGTGTTAGCGTGGATTGGGGATTGGCTATCCGACAGGAAGCAGAGAGTCGGAATAAATAGGTGCTTTTCTGGTTGGCAGATGGTAACTAGTGGCGTGCCGCTGGGATCGGTACTGGGGCCTCAACTATTTACCATTTATATAGACAATCTGGAGGAGGGGACTGAGTGTAGGGTAACAAAGTTTGCAGACAACACAAAGATAAATGGAAAAGTGAATCGTGTGGAGGGTGTAGAAGGTCTGCAGAGAGATTTGGATAGGCTGAGTGAGTGGGCGAGGATCTGGCAGATGGGGTATAACGTTGACAAATGCGAGGTTATTCACTTTGGAGGAAATAATAGCAAATTGGATTATTATCTAAATGTAAAAAAATTACAACATGCTACTGTGCAAAGGGACCTGGGGGTCCTTGTGCATGAGACGCAAAAACCCAGTCTGCAGGTGCAACAGGTGATCAGGAAGGCAAATGGGATGTTGGCCTATATCGCGAGGGGGATAGAATATAAAAGCAGGGATGTCTTGATGCACCTGTACAGGGCATTGGTGAGGCCGCAGCTGGAATACTGTGTGCAGTATTGGTCCCCTTATTTGCGGAAGGGATATATTGGCCTTGGAGGGAGTGCAGAGAAGGTTCACCAGGTTGATACCAGAGATGAGGGGTGTTGATTATGAGGAGAGACTGAGCAGATTGGGTTTGTACTCGCTGGAATTTAGAAGGCGATGGGGGGATCTTATAGAGACCTATAAGATAATGAAGGGGCTGGATAGGGTAGAGGTGGAGAGATTCTTTCCACTTAGAAAGGAAGCTAGAACTAGAGGGCACAGCCTCAAAATAAAGGGGGGTCAGTTTAGGACAGAGTTGAGGAGGAACAACTTCTCTGAGGGTGGTGAATCTCTGGAATTCTCTGCCCACTGAAGTTTAAATCACGGATAGATGGAATCCTGATCGGTAAGGGAATTGGGGGGTTATAGGGATCAGGCGGGTAAGTGGAACTGATCCACTTCAGATCAGCCATGATCTTATTGAATGGCGGGGCAAGCTCGAGGGGCTAGATGGCCTACTCCTGCTCCTATTTCTTATGTTCTTAGGAAGTTAAGAGGGCAAAAAGGGGTCACGAAATGTCAGAAACAGGAAGGGGGTAGTCGCTATGATGGAGGTGTACTACAGGACTCCCAATAGCCCACGGGAAGTTGAAGAATGGATATGTAGGCAGATTCTGCACAGATGTAGAAATAATAGGGTTGTTGTAGTAGGAGACTTTGGCAGGCAGGATTAAGTAATATCCCAAGGCATTTTATACATATATTAGGAACAAGAGGGTAGCTAGAGAAAGAAACCAAAAGAGAAAATGCTGGAAATGCTGCCAGCATTTTACCTTAGTTTCAGATTCCAGCATCTGCAGTAATTTGCTTTTAGCTAGAGAAAGGGTTGGTCCACTCAAGGACAAAGGAGGGAAATTATGCGCAGAACCAAAGGAAGTGGGTGAGATCCTTAAATGGGTACTTTGCATCAATATTCACAAAGGAGATGGACACGTTGATTAATGGTGTCTCGGAGAGGTGTGTAAACCCTCTAGAGCAAGTCATCACTACGAGGGAGGAAGTTTTGGGTGTATTAGAAAGCATTAAGGTAGACAATGCCCACAAATCCCCAGAGCCAGATGGTATATGTCCTAGACTACTGAGGGAGACGAGAGGAAATTGCTGGGCCTCTTTAACAAAAATCTTTTGTTTCCTCATTGGCCACAGGGCGAGGTCCCAGAGGATTGGAGGATAGCCAATGTTGTCCCGTTGTTTAAGAAGGGTAGCAAGGTAACCCGGATAATTATAGGCCAGTGAGCTTGACGTCAGTGAAGTGAAATTGTTGGAGAAGGTTCTTGGGGATAGGATCTACACATATTTGGAACTGAATGGTCTTATTAGCAACAGACAGCATGGTTTTGCAAGAGAGAGGTCACGCCTTACTAATTTAATTGAGTTTTTTGAGGAGGTGTCGGGCGGCACAGTAGCACAGTGGTTAGCACTGCTGCTTCACAGCTCCAGGGACCTGGGTTCGATTCCCGGCTTGGGTCACTGTCTGTGTGGAGTTTGCACATTCTCCTCGTGTCTGCGTGGGTTTCCTCCAGGTGTTCTGGTTTCCTCCCACAGTCCAAAGATGTGCGGGTTAGGTTGATTGGCCATGGTAAAATTGCCCCTTCGTGTCCTGAGATGCGTAGGTTAGAGGGATTAGTGGGTGGGATATGGGGGTAGGGCCTGGGTGGGATTGTGGTCGGTGCAGACTCGATGGGCCGAATGGCCTCTTTCTGTACTGTAGGGTTTCTATGATTCTATGACTAAAATGATTGATGAGGGAAGGACAGCATTTGACAAGGTCCCTCATGGCAGGCTGGTGCAAAACGTTAAATCACATGGGATAATGGGTGAACTAGCTAGATGGATTCAGAACTGGCTTGGCCATAGAAGACAGAAGGTAGTGGTGGAAGGGTGTATTTCTGAATGGGGCTCTAACTAGTGGTGTTCTGCAGGGGCCAGTGCTGGGACCTCTTGTTTGTAATATGTATGAATGACTTGGAAGAAAACATTAGCAAGTTTGCAGATGATACTAAAATTGCTGGAGTTGTGGATAGTGATGAAGATTGTCAGAAAATACAGCAGGATACAGATGAGCTGGAAAATTGGGTAGAGAAATGGCAGATGGAATTTAATCCGGACAAATGTGAGGTGATGCATTTTGGTAGATCCAATGCAGGTGGGAGCTATAAAATAAATGGCAGGACCATCAGGAGCACAGATACACACACCTGGGAGTGCAGGTCCACAGATTCTTAAAAGTGACAGCACAGGTGGAAAAGGTGGTGAGGAAAGCATATGGCATGCTTGTTTTCATTGGTCGAGGCATCGGATATAAAAGTTGGCAAATTATGTTACAAGTATATAAAATGTTGGTTAGGCCACATTTGGAATACAGTGCCCAATTCTGGTCGCCACACTACCAGAAGGATGTGGAGGCTTTGGAGGGAGCACAGAAAAGGTTTACCAGGATGGCTGCCTTGTATGGAAGGTACTAGCTATGAGCAGAGATTGAATGATTGAATTGTTCTCCCTGGAAAGATGGAGGCTGAGGGGTGACCTGATAGAAGTTTATAAAATTATGAGGGGCATAGATAAGGTGAACAATTGGAAGCTTTTTCTCAGGGCAGAAATGACAATTACAAGGGGGCACAAGTTCAAGGTGAGGGGGGAAAGGTTCAGTGGAGATGTGCAGGAGAAGTTGTTTTTACACAGAGGGTGGTGGGGGCCTGGAATGCACTGCCGAGTGAGGTGGTTGAGGCAGACACATTAGTGACGTTTAAGACTCATCTGGATAGACACATGAACAGGTGGGGAATAGAGGGATACAGGCGATTGGTCTAGATAGGGCAGTGTGATTGGCACAGGCTTGATGGGCCGAAGGGCCAGTTCCTGTGCTGTACAGTTCGTTCTTCTTTGTTTTATGGATTCATCAGAACTGAACACTCTACACAAACTGCTCTCTGTTTTGAGAGTTTTTATGGAAAGTTGCTGGCGGTGTGTTCCTAGTCTGGACACAATCTTGAGAGAAGTGTTGCATTCATAGTATTGTTACCAAATGTACCATTAAACTAGTTTTCAACTGCTGTAATTATCTTAATTTTTTCTGTTTTAATTTATTGCTGAGAGCTATGACTTTCGAATATCACTGCTCAGCCTCATCCCCACAACCCACTTTTCCACTTTCAAAGTAAACTGCAGTACAGGTCAAATTCATGGTAAAATTCTTTTAGTACTGACCAAATGTAGTTTAACCTCCTAAACTGAAGTGCAGCCTCTGATGGAGAACTGGCCAATCTCATTGTTACTCCACGTTTAAAAATTAGAGCGATCAGGAGAAGTTTATTATGCACAGTGGGTTAATAAAACATGGGAGGCTGAAAAAATTGCATCTTTTAAAAAAACATTGGTTGAACCGAGCAGTGGGATTAATTTGGAATTAATACAGGACTTTGGGGAGAGCAAGACAGTGGGATGAGTATTGATTTGCTCCAACAAACAGCCAGCACAGACATTGTGGACCATTTGGTCTCATTCTGTGCTGTGAACATTTGTGATTCACTTCAGATGAATTTTGAGGTAGGCGAGTGGAGATGAGAAGTACTGAGATTTAAGAAAATAGGCGCTGCGTTCGTTTTTGGGTGGTAAATGAAGATTGGCTTATTGATTACACCTGCAGTTATCTTGGAAGTTTTGAGAGTTTCTATCTTTAGGAAATGACAAGTGGAAGGAAAAATATATATAAAGCTGGAAATTAAATGGATTCCTTCATTTTCTGCCCTAGTGCAAAATTTGGTAATGAGGTTGAGCAGACTGCTTGGTTGTAATTGATTAACTTGCAAGGTCCTTTGCAGCCTCACTGACCTCCTTTCTCCTTGCCGCACACTCTTGCTGATCTGTTTAATTCCTTTCTTTTGGTGTTGCATTTCTTGAAGCAGGGTGAGAATAACTGAGGTATTATAATAAAGACAGTGAATCTTTCTGAGACTAGGATAACACGACCTATTTGAGCAGTGTTTCTTTCCTATTTGAATTGGTCTATTCCACTTTTATCTCATGATGCTTCACTGCCTGATGGAATACAATTGGACCATCAATCACTGAGAGTAGCTTTTTATAGAGTTTGTTTCAACCAGCTGAGGAGAGGTAGGTGGCAGATCCCCTCTTTCACACCACCTTATTTGACCACAGCAGATTTCTTTAAAATGACATGCTTGCAAATTCAGTGAGTGTTTAACTGTTTACATGCTAAGACTATGAAAGATATAAACAGACATGTTTTCTTGAGGTTAAAGAAACGAGAGTAGCATTTATTATACTTAACCTGGTCTAAGAAGAAGAATAATGTTTGTGTTCTCTCACTGTGGGAAGGTAGATTAAGCAATTTAAACTCCAGTAAAGTTAAAGGGTTTACAGTTCTGGCAGGTTGGTGCCTTGACTGGCTTCAGGTTAAACTCTGGTCTCTCTGGGTTTGGCATTGAGATGACTTAAATGTATAGTGGATGATTTAACTGGTCTTCTGAAAACAGTAGCTGCTGGGTTGTGTTCTTTAAAAAGGACTCTGCCTGTAACACCCGGATAGTCAAAATCAGCAGACAGGATCCAAAACTTTCATGCTGGATGGAGCGACAAGGAGGGGGAACCCACTTAAGGTCCTGCATTTTTAGCATCCCATTTGCTTGTGCATTGGTCTCACAAAACAAAAGTGCTTAAACACACACCGGTTACCTGGCTTGTCACCTGACCCCTTCCAGCTGCTCAGTGACTCAAATATGGTCATGGGGGTTGGTGGATTCCACTCACCTGGCTTACGTGGTTCAATTGTCCAAGTGATTACATCTAATGGTTTGTCTCTATTCAGTTGAGTACCCAGGTGATTGTCTGGAGGCTTTGCAAATAGGGTAGGAGATGAGCCCTATTCGTACTACTTCAAAGCAATTGTTCCTGGTAAGGTTTTATAGACCGTTTCTCTGCATTTCAGTGGCTTGGATTGTGGAAGGTGCAGTGATGCAAATGTTTAGACACCTTTGACTGTGATTTCAGGTCAGTGGAATGTGGCTTTATTCTATTTAAAAATTCAGTTTGTGGTTTCCTGTCAGCAAATTCGTAGTTTTTTTTATAAAGCATAGCTTCATAAGTTGCATGGTTTACCTTTCTTTGTATTCCGTAGCTATTTATGCAATATGGTCACCACAGTTAATGTTGCTCTGTATAGATTCTAAATATTGGTATTTCGTTTAAGACTTGTTGGGTACTGCACTCCTGCAACAACCAGACCTGTAATTTCTTGCAGTGTAATTGCAGCAATTTAGAGAGATTACATAATACTTGTATCAGAGAGGCTGTTTTGATCCTTGGTCAGCATTGAGATATCTCAATGTTCTCATATGTTCTATAATAGTGTAGATTAGAGGGGCTTTAGATTGGTACCACTGGTCGGCGCAACATCGAGGGCCGAAGGGCCTGTACTGCGCTGTAATGTTCTATGTTCTATCTTCTGTCATGTAGACCCACAAATAGGGGTGCCACAGTTGCCTCAGTAAAGAGAGGGTGGGAATCTGCTAAGGTTCCCTCACTCCTGATGAATCACTGCTGAACAAGTGATTTGATTTATTATTGTCACATGTATTGGTGTACAGTGAAAAGTAATGTTTCTTGTGCACTATACAGACAATGCATACCGTACATAGAGAAGGAAAGGAGAGAGTGCAGAATGTAGTGTTACAGTCACTGCTAGGGTGTAGAGAAAGATCAACTTAATGCGAGGTAGGTCCATTCAAAAGTCTGATGGCAGCAGGGAAGAAGCTGTTCTTGAGTCGTTTGGTAGGTGTTTTCAGATTTTTGTATGTTTTTCCCGATGGAAGAAGGTGGGAGAGAGTATGTCCAGGGTGCATGGGGTCCTTAGTTATACTGGCTGCTTTTCTGAGGCAGCGGGAAGTGAGCATTTGTGATTTATTAGATAAGGGCAGGATTAGCCTTGGCTTTAACCATCTTCTCAATCTGATAGCCTGCTGAAACTCAACGACTCCTAGATTTGATATGAAGCAGCATTAACTGTGGTGCCATCATTTTTTAAAAATGTTTTTATTGAGAATTTCAACTTTATATTCAGTAGAATATGGGACAAATTCCCAGGATTCAGCACAGTACAGAATGATCATCATTTCACAAATATACATGGAGAAGACCAGCAAAGATCAATACAAATAATTCAAGGAATCAAACATCATCATCCCTGCCATTGCAGTCAGTGCCTCCTTTTGTATGGATATTGAAAGGACAACAGAGTTTGGGGAATTAAGACAACAGGATAAGGCCACAGAAACATAACATCCCCTTTCACGGAGCGGCAGAACAAGATGCACTGGAAGGTACCATCGAGACCGGTGATACCCCTAAATGCAGTCCTCGCCCTCTGCAAAGAGGACCTCCATACCAAGAAGACACCCCTCCCAAACAAGTAACCTGACAGCTCTCAACTCTGCCTACCCATTCAAGTAACCTCTGAAAACCAGTCCTAATATACTCAACTCAAAAAGACCCATCAACTGTGCTCAAGCGTGCACCACCACACACCACCTCCTACATTCCCATCAACCAGAAGTGCCAATGGCAGGGAAAAGAAGTCCAGTCACTCCCGATGTTTAATCTGCCCACACCACCATAGGATAAGCACAGGATTTCTTGGAACCAGGATAACTAACAAAAAACAAAAAAAAACATAATACCAATAGTTGTAATGGCCGGGGGGTTGGGGCTTTCACTAAAATGAGGACTAGTGGCCATATCAACCACCTCTACATCTATTCGTCCACCCAATACCCTGCTGTGGCGCTATTCATCTTTACTATAACTAAAGTGAAGGGTACCACAAAAGATTATATGCCTTCTGTGCAAATGCAAGGATGACAGCACACAAACAATTAAATATGTATCGCACAACCTTTAAGACATAAAACCCACTCGGTGCACTATCTGATGAGAAAGAAAGAAGAGGGCCCCAGCTGAGAACCGAGGCCCCTTTCCCCCTCACATTGCTGGAGCACACCGGTGGAAGAGCCATCAGCAGGGATTTAAAAGATAGTGATGCCGAATTTACAGGATAACAGGCAAAAGAAAAAAAAATTCCAAGCCTCTGTGCTGGACACATGCCTGTATTAGGTTAAAAGGAACATGATCGAGAGTAAAGTCACAAGGGAACGCAGTTCAGGATTAAAATGAACTGCACAATTATAAGCCACCCATGGAGTTAGACAAGACCTGAAGCCATAAACGGATCGTTGAAGAATATCCAGGAATCATCCAGAATTTCACCAAAGTATCCACACCACCTCCATGCTGTCATCCCAGAGCCCAGATAAGCATGAGCCCAGGCCCCTGCAGGCAGGGAATGTCTGTCGTGATCAGCCGCCTCCAATCCCTCTCGACGAGAATTGAGGTCAAGACAGCACAAGACTGGTGGCCCAGGTCTCAGCCTTGAAAGCCGGGTGAAATGTGCTGCATCGAACTCCAGATGCTCAGCCCTCAAATCAAGATTGTGTAAGCATGGAAGCCAGTTCTTAAAATCAGCTGAGACACCATACAGCCGGATTTCCAAGGACTGTAGGTGAACCTTCACTGAGGAAACCTCCTCAACTGAGAGAATTATCACCTCCATCATTCATTCTTTATAGGAATCTCAGTTCGTTGTGTTGAGCACTCAGTCTGTATCGGAGAGCAGACTACGTCTTCCACATTTTTATTCATAAAAACGGTCTTCACTTTGGTGCCAACTGTACCTCCTGAGCATGGACCTGCTCACCACCTACGCTGCCACTGTGAACCAGGCCTCACCCAAGTCCGTTCTGACTGCATCTCTCAAATAAGGATTTCTTTGACATAATTTGGTTTCCTGCAATCAAAAAAGTTAATCAGGATTTTCCCCAAAAAAATCAGGATTTACTAATTACAGGTCATGCATTAGGATAAAAGAAAGTATTAAAAGATGAGCAGCATCAGAGCTTGTGAAAACACAGTCACTCCTGTGCTCGCATCACATGACCTCATGTAGTGCCACCATTTAGCACTGGGTGCCCAGTGGCCACAGAATAAATGGAAATGATTCCTTTGTGACACTCCTCCAATCCAGTTTCCCCAATTATGGGGCATGGCACTGTTGACTGTTGAATTGTTTTACTGGGAGGATAGCAGACTAAACACCTATCTTTGAAATGTCCTTTAAGCCCCCCAGTTTCTTTCCTTCATCCTGTTAATTTCAGTGAGTGTAATTATTATTAATTAACCAATATTAGAGGAGAGATTGATTGATTAATTTTGAAGTTTTAACTGTAGTTTGGGAATCTGTGGGCTTATAGCAGTGAAGTGTGTTTTTAATGAGATGTGACTTTATAGTGCATGGAAAAAGCAAAAACCCTGTACTTTTAAAATATCAAGAAATCGCAAAAATAGCATTGGGTTGAGGTTTCATTGAGTCATTCAACAAGATCTGGTTTCTGTCAGTGAGCTATCACTTTACATGGGGAATAAAAGTGAGACTAACATACAAAGAAGAAATGGTTTCTGTTCATGTACACCCAAAGTGCGCAGCAAGACTCAGACTTTTTGAAGTGATTCTGGAACTCATTTCACTCATTTAGCTTCTGCCACTTAAAAATAGTAAGCCTGTAGTAAAGTGGAAGAACCCTGTATGAATATAGCAGTTTTGTGTAAGAAATAATTTGCATCTATTTAGTGTCTTTCATAGCTTCAGTATGTTCCAAAGTACTTTACAGTTAATCTAATATTTTTCCTGAAGTATTGTCAATGTTGTAGGAAGTGTGCAACCGTTTTTTTCAAATTATTCATTCATGGGATATGGGCATTGTTGGTCGGGCCAGCATTTATTGCCCATCCCTGAGGGCATTTGAGAGTCAACCACATTGCTATGGGTCTGGAGTCACATGCAGGCCAGACCACGCAGGGGTGGCAGATTTCCTTCCCTAAAGGACATTAATGAACCAGGTGGGTTTTTACAACAATTGACAATGGTTTCATAGTCATCATTAGATTTTTAATTCCAGATTTTTATTGAATTCAGATTTCACCATCTGCCATGGTGGGATTTCAACCTGGTTCCCCAGAGCATTACCCTGGGTCTCTGGATTACGAATCTAGTGATAATGCCATTAAGCCACTGCCTACAAACAACAGTGTCCACAAACAGCAATGATACATAAATGACCAATTCTTGGATAATTTGTGAAGTGCTAAGAATTATGAAGAGGTGCTAGAAAATATAAATGCAATTCTTGTTGCTTGAGTGAAGGATCTGTGGAACAGTAGCAAGTAAATAGAAACTTAAAATTCAGACATTTGTGTTAGATATAAAAAAGGATAGAAACTAAAACCATTAAAGAGCCCTCTGGCAGATATACTGATTCCCAGAGGTCAAGTTTTTGTATTCCAGAGCTTCAGATCACTCACCTATGATATGACAGTAAGCAGCATTGACCAAGAGGGAGAATGATGATCCAACTGGAAATGATCTAAGAGGTCTGAATTGGTCAGGCAGGGCCTTCGGATCCCAGCTGCATGCAAGCTTATGGATATTATGGATTTTAAGACTGCAAGTATTTCCCCAGGAGAGCAGTGCTGGGGAGGCAGTGGTGTAGTGATATCGTCGTTGGACTAGTAATCCAGAGACCCAGAATAATGGTCCAGGGACATGGATTCAAATCCCACCACAGCAAACCGTGAAATTTGAATTCAACAAAACATCTGGGATTAAAAGTCTAGTGATGATCATGAAACTGTTATCGATTGTCGTAAAAGCTCACCTGATTCACTAATGCCCTTAGAGAAGAAAATCTGCCGTCCTTACCTGGTCTGGCCTGCATGTGATTGTGGTTGACTCTTAACTGCCCCCTCGAGGGCAATTGGGGATGGGTAATAAATGCTAGCACAGTCAGTAATACCCACATCCCATGAAAGAATCAAAAATGTAGCAGTAAGAGAGCTAGGAACTCGATAAAATGTTGAAGATGGAGATCGTGAAACAAACCAAAATGTCTAGAAAGTCAGGATTGGAGATGCCGGTGAAATTTCCTGGTGTCATTACCAGAAAGAATAACTGCTCATCCACCTCATTGCGATTTGGAGGACAGTACTGAAACTCAGCCGCTGCATTTGCCTATGTATTAAAGCTGTTTGTTATGTGATGAAGCATTATATGGAGATGGCAGGCGAGATTCTCATCACTTCCTGTGGCACTCTAGGAGAGTACTGGGAAGTATACAAAGGGACTGAAAGTGAAGGATCAGAGGCCATCTTGAGCACTATGTTTAGTTCTGGGCACTGCACCTCAGGAAAAGCATATTGTCTATGGAAGGGACACCATGGAAATTCATCAGAATGATACCAGGGCTTGGATGTTAAACATAGAAATATAGAAAATAGGTGCAGGAGTAGGCTATTCGGCCCTTTGAGCCAGCACCACTACTCAATATGATCATGCATTTTCAGTATCCCACTCCCACTTTCTCTCCATACCCCTTGAATCCCTTTAGCCACAAGGGCCACATCCAGCTCTGTATTGAACATATCTAACGCACTGGACCCAACAACTTTCTGTGATAGAGAATTTCACAGGTTCACAACTCTGGGTGAAGAACTTCTTCCTCACCTCAGTCCTGAATGGCTTATCCCTTTTCTTCGACTGTGACTCCTAGTTCTGGACTTCCCCAACATCAGGAACATTCTTCCCGTATCTAGCCTGTCCAGTCCCATCAGGATTTTATATGTTTCAATGAGATCCCCTCTCATTCTTCTTAATTCCAGTGAGTACAAGCCCAGTTGATCCAATCTTCATATGCCTGTCCTGCCATTCCGGGAATCAGTCTAGTAAAACTTCACTGGGCTCCCTCAATAGCAAGAATGTTCTTCCTCAAACTAGGAGACCAAAACTGCACACACTACTCAAGGTGTGGTCTCACCTGTATAACTGCAGCACGACATCCCTACTCCTATACTCAAATCCTCTTGCTATGAAGGCCAGCATGCAATTAGCTTTCCTTACCGCCTACTGGACCTGCATGCCAACCTTCAGCGACTGTTCCACCATGACACCTCGGTCATGTTGTACTTCCCCTTTTCCTAAACTGCCACCATTCAGATAATCTTCCTTCCTGTTTTTGCCACCAAAGTGGATAAGCTCACATTTATCCACAGTATATTGTATTTGCCCACTCAATCAGCCTGCAGCCTCTTGGCATCCTCCTCACTGCACACTCCACACATGGTCACCTGCAAATTTGGAGATATTGCATTCAATTCCTTCGTCCAAATCATTAATGTATATTGTGAACAGCTGGGGACCCAGCACTGAACCTTGCGGTACCCCATTAGTCACTGCCTGCCACTCTGAAAAGGACCCATTTATTCCCACTCTCTGCTTCCTGTCTGCCAATCAGTTCTCTATCCACGTCAATAAATTACCCCCAGTACCATGAGCTTTAATTTTGCTCACTAATCTCTTGTGTGGGATCTTGTCAAAAACCTTTTAAGTCCAGATACACAGCATCCACTAGTTTACCCTGTCCACTCTACTGGTCACATCCTCAAAATATTCCAGATTTGTGAAGCATGATTTCCCTTTAGTGAATCCATGCTGACTTGGACCGATCCTGTCACCGTTTTCCAAATGCTCAGTTATTACATCCTTAATAATTGACTCCAGCATTTTCCCCAGCACTGATGTCAGGCTAACCGGTCTATAATTCCTGTTTTCTCTCCCTACTTCTTTAAAAAGTGGGGTTACATTAGCTACCCTCTAATCCATTGGAACTCTTCCAGAGTCTATAGAATGCTGGAAAATGATCTCCAATGCATCCACTATTTCTAGGGCCACTTCTTTAAGTACTCTAGGATGCAGAGCTATTAAATTATAATAGTTTGCATAAATTTGACTTACAATCTCTTGAGTCTAGAAGATCGAACGATGATCTGATTGAGGTTTTAAAAACAAGAAGTGTTTATTAAGGTAAGTAGGCTGAATCTTCCGAGGGATGGCGATCACCATTGGATTGCCACTCTGTTCTTATTTCAGACCTACACTTCCGAACTGGGCCTCTTCAGAAATGTGGAGCGTAGCTGATCTCAGGGTCTGTCCTTGAGGGGCAGGATCTTTGGGGGAAGTGAAGCCACATCCTCTCCTTATGGTTCTAGCTGCTGTATTTTGGTGAGTCTTCATTCACATGTACACTGAAAAGCTTTGAGATATTTAAGTAGTGAGGTAATTGGATAAGGTGGCTGGCAGGGTGAGTAGGGTGGTCTGGTTTCAGGGCCTCTAGGTCAGGGGAGTGGGAGTTGTACAGTTACCTGTTAGTTGGATTTTTTCCCATCCAGCATTTCCTGGGTATCTATCCAAGTAAGTGAGTCAGAACCCTCCAACAATGTCTCCGACTTTCTCAGAGGGTTCCATATGGAGGAAAATTGCCAATCAGAAGTTTAAACTTTCTGGGCAATTTCCGTATTGTCCTTGCATTGGGACCGCCAAACGTCCGATAGTATATCTTACTGGATAGGTTTATGGCACGACCATCCGGGGACCGGAAAATATGTAGATGTTTCCTATAATAGGGTTGGCAAGGACAAGGAGGCATAATCTTATATTTGTACTATTTGGTAGTCCAATTAGGAATCACAAAGGGAACAAAGGCAGGTAAATGGCATTGCAGTACAAATGATCTCTGATATGGTGGGCCGGTTCGAGGTGTTGAATGGCCTTTTCATGTTCCTAAATGGCCTACTTGTGTTCCTGTGATCCTAAGAATTTACTCTTCGAGGTGTTCCATGAAAAATCATTCTGTAATCTTGAGTATTAATGTTTGCTTTTGTTTAAGCACCTTCTTCTGACTGATTAACATGTTAGTACAAAAAGTGATGATAATTATCAGTGTCCCGAGCCTTGAACAGTCATCTTGATTTTGCTGCACTTGTCAATTTCAGTATCACTTGGGGAGAAACCTATGCACTTTCTGTGGCTTATGTAGATTTTCTAAGACTAAAATGGTAGCTGAAGGCACTTACTGGGAAAGTACCAGATGTTATTTTTATTTAGTAGAAAATCCACAACTTTTTCAAAAAAAACAGCTGGACAAGTTAGTGCAATGTTTTGAAAGAATGCAAAGTTTAAAATTTGGGGCACTTTTTTAAAAAGTATAACTTTTGATCTGGTATTATTTGAGATATTGCAGAATATCATTAAGGAATATGAATGTTTAGTGCTGCTATATGTTCCTTTGTTTTGCACATATAAGTTCATCTTTTGTCTGATGACCAGAAAACATACAGAACTTTGTTTCCTAGGCTTGGCATCATTTAAACCCACTAAACCCATAATAATCTGCCTACCTATTGTTACCGAAGTGGATAACGTCACATTTGTCCACGCTATATTGTATCTGTCATGCATATGCCCATTCACTCAGCCTGTCCAAATCAAGTTGAAGCATCTCTGCATCCTCCTCGCAGCTCACCCTCCTGCCCAACTTTGTATCATCTGCAAATTTGGAGATAATACGTTTAGTTCCCTCTTACAAATCATTAATATATAATGTGAACAGTTGGGCTCCTAGCACAGATCCCTGCGGTACCCCACTAGTCACTACTTGCCAAGAAAGATACAGATTTATGCCAACTCTTTGCTTCCTATCTGCTAACCAGCTTTTTATCTATCTCAAGACACTACCTGCCATCCTATACGCTCTAACTTTATATAGTAGTCTTCTATATGAGATCTTGTCGAAAGCCTTCTGAAAGTCTAAATAATCACACCCACCGGTTCTCTTTGGTAGACTCTACTAGTTACATCCTCAAAGAATTGCCAAACACGATTTCCCATTTGTCAATCCATGCTAATTCATAGAATCCCTACAGTGCAGAAAGAGGCCATTCGGCCCATCAAGTCTGCACCAACCACAATTTCGCCCAGGCCCTACCCCCATATCCTTACATATTTTACCCGCTAATCCCTCTAACCTACTCATCTCAGGACACTAAGGGGCAATTTTAGCATGGCCAATCAACCTAACCCGCACATCTTTGGACTGATTTTGTCTGATTATCTATACTACTGCTTTCCAAATACTGAGCTATGAAATCCTTGCTAATGGACTCTAGCAACTTCCCCAGTACCTACGTTAGGCTAACTGGTCTCTAATTCCCTGTTTTCTCTCTACCTCCCTTTCCGAATAGTGGGCTCCCATTAGCTACCCTCCAATCTGTGGGAAGCAGTCTAGAGTCCAAAGAATTTTGGAAAATGACCACCAATGGATCCATTGTTTCCAGGCCCACTTCCCTATGTACTCTGGGATGAAGATTCTCAGGCCCTGGAGATTTATCCATCTTTAATCCCATCCATTTCCCCAAAACCATTCTCTACCACTTCTGATTTCCTTCAGCTTCTCAATAAAACTTGTTTATCCCAGAAACTTCTGGTACATCATTCATGTCTTCCTTTGTGAAGACAGATGTAAAGTACGAATTTAGTTCCTCATCCATTTCTTTGGTCCCCATTATAAATTCCCCCATTTCTGACTGTAAGGGGCCTACATTTGTCAATCTTTTCATCTTTACATAGAAAAACTTTTACAGTCAATTTTTATGTTCCCCACTAGCTTACTTTCATACTCTATTTTTCCCTTCTTAATCGATCCCTTGATCCTCCTTTGCTTAATTTTAAACTACCCCCAATCCTCCGGTCTATTGCTTTTTCTTGTCAAGTGGTATGCTGCTTCTTTGAATCTTATGCTCTCTCTAATTTCTCTTGTAAGCTATGGTTTAGCCACAGTTCCCTTAGCACTCTTGTGCCAAACCGGAATAAACAACTTTTGGGGTTCACCTATTCGTTCCTTAAATGCTTGCCATTGCCTGTCCACTGTCTTTCCTTTCAGTAATATTTCCCAGTCCATCATAATCAATTGATCATTCCATCATAGTTACCTTTATTGAGATTCAGGACCCTGGTCTCAGAATCAACTATATCATTATCCTCCTTGACAAAGAATTCGATCACATTATGGTCACTCATCCCCAAGGGTTCTCTCTCAACTAGATTGCCAACTAATCCTTTCTCATTGCACAATACCCAGTCCAAGATGGCCTGTTCCCTTGTTGGGCCAGAAAACCATCCCATATACACTCCAGAAATTCCTCCCCTATTGTACTGTGACTAATTTGACACACTCAATCTATATGCAGATTAAAGTCACCCATAATTACAGATGCTCCTTTAACATATGCATCTCTGATTTCCTGTCTAATGCTATTCCCAACATCACCACAACGGTTTGGTGGTCTGTATACCACCCCAACAAATGTTTTTTGCCCTTTGGTGTTTCTTAACTTGACCCATACAGTTTCCACATCGTCTGTGCTAATATCTTTCCTCAATATCATATCAATATCTTTAATCAACAATGGAACTCCACCATATTTTCCTTTGTCTGTCCTTCCTAAACACTGAATAGACCTCTATGTTTAGTTCCCTTCTTTGGCCAACTGTATGATACCTTTTATACTTTTCCTAAGGCTTCGTGCTAAATAATACCTGCTGGTCTGACTTTTGTCAGTTTTGGATACAAGAGTAAGGTACCACTGGAAGATAACGGCTTGTATAACCATATCCCATTAAAATGGGTTAATGCCTTTGGAAGAGGGTAGAAATTCTCTTCAGTTACTTGAACCCGGACGAGCACTCAGATCCTGTGCGGACCAGCTGGCAGGGGTACTCGCAGACATTTTTAGCCTCTCCTTGCACTGATCCGAGGTCCCTAACTGCTTCACAAAGATGATCATCACTGTACCAAAGAAAAGCCAGGCAGCGTGCCTTAAAGACTATTGCCCGATGGCTCTGACATCCATCATTATGAAGTGCTTCAAAAGGCTAGTCATAGCACGATCAATTCCGGCCTCCCAGACTGCCTGGATCCACTACAGTTTGCCTATCGCTGCAACAGGTCCACAGCAGATGCCATCTCCCTGGCCTTGCACTCAACCCTGGAACACCTGAAAACAAAGACACTTATGCCAGACTCCTATTATTGACTGCAACTCCGCCTTCAACACCATTATTCCTACAAAACTCATCTCCAAACTCTGTGGACTAGGGCTCAACTCCTCCCTCTGCGACTGGATCCTAGACTTCCTAACCCACAGACTGCAATCAGTAAGGATAGGCAACAACACCACCTCCACGATTATCCTCAACACCAGTGCCCCACAAGGCTATGTCCTCAGCTCCTTATACTCTGTCTGTGTGGCCAAATGCCACTCCAACTCCATTTTCAGGTTTGCTGATGACAGCACTGTAGGTGGGTCAGATCTCAAAGAATGATGACATGGAGTACAGGAAAGAGGTAGAGAATCTGATGAATTGATACGATGACAATCTCTCCTTCAATGTCATCGACTTCAGGAAGCATAGTGGAAGACATGCCCCTGTCTACATCAAAGGGGATGAAGAAGAAATGGTTGAGAGCTTCAAGTTTCTAGATGTCCAGATCACCAAAAACCTGTCCTGGTCCCTCCACATCAGCACTGTAGTTAAGGAAGCTCACCAACGCTCCTACTTTCTCAGGAGGCTAAGGAAACTCAGCATGTCTGCTATGACTCTCACCAACCTTTGCAGATGCACCATGGAAAGCATCCTTTCTAGATGTATCACAGCTTGATATGGCTCCTACTCTGACCAAGGCTACAAGAAACTACAAAGGGTTGTGAACGAAGCCCAGTCCATCACTCAAATCAGCCTCCCATCCATTGACTCTATCTACACTTTCCACTGCCTCGGAAAAGCAGCCAACATAATCAAGGACCCCATGAACCTCAAACACACACTCTTCCACTTCTGTCAGGAAAAATATACAAATATGAGGTAATGTGCCAACCAACTCGAGAACAGCTTCTTCCCTGCTGCCATCAGACCTTTGAATGGATCTACCTTATATTAAGTTGATCTTTCTCTACACCCTAGCTATGACTGTAACACTACATTCTGCACCCTCTCCTTTTCTTCTCCCCTATGTACACTATGTATGCTTTGTCTGTATAACGTGCAAGAAACAATACTTTACACTGTATGCCAATACATGTGACAATAAATCAAATATTGTTTATACTTCTAACCTGGTCAGATTTTTATGCAGTCCGACAGAGGAAGCACTTAAGTGGGAATTCTGGAATTGGTGACCAAGCTTTAGCACTTCCTGATTCAAGACTAGTACTGGCAGAGGCCGGTACTCCAACATACTGCTTCCTACTTCGACTGGTGTACCAGGTGCTCTTCCCTCCATCCTCCAAATCCTGATTGGCAATGTTGATGTTGGACAAAAATGAGTTTTGGTTTAATAAATTTATATGTGTAATTGAATCCCATGCAAAGAATAACGAGTGGACATGATATTGATCTGTGACAGTGCCCCCACCCTGCCAGCAGGAAGAGAACCTGGCAGGAAAACAGACTTGTTTTGTTACTATTCTCATTGCCTGTAGATGGCAGCAGAGGATCTTCCTTGTTCTAGTGTGTTGTCTCCATTTTCCTCTCCTGAGTATGAGTATTTTTTCTAGTCAGGGAGTCATGGGGCTGTTACTAGTGAATACCGGAGCGTTTGGGGTATTGTCATGACTTTGTTCTGTCGTTCTAATATGACCTGTGCAGAGGACAGGGTTTAGTGGATGGTTACGTAATGACTCATAATTTGCCTCTGTGGTTTACATGTGAAGTCGCACGATGCATGTCTTGACCCTGTGCCCTGTGATTTGTTTTTTTGTTTATTGAACTTGTAAATTTTCTTTTTGCTTCATTTTGCAGTATGATGCTGTTCCCATCCAATCTAGTGTGGTCCTCTGCTCATGCCCATCTCCATCCATGGTGAGGAATCAGTCCGACTCCAACGCACGGCCTGCTATCTCTGGTATCACCATGGACAGTAGTGCAGGCGATACTGGACCAGTGGTGAGCTCTTTACCACAGCACATGGGACAGCGGCAACAACCGACAGCACAGTCCCAGCGGCAACCGTCGACGGGGCACACTCAGCAACCACGGAAAAAACGGCCCGAAGACTTCAAGTTTGGCAAGATTCTTGGGGAGGGATCATTCTCAACAGTATGTATTTGTATATTGCCATTTTTAATAGCTGCATGTTTGGCTGTATATCAGGTTAACTGTATTAATTAGCATTCTCTCTGCTGCCTTCCCCATCTTCTTTCTCTTTTCCCCACCAGTATCCATTTGCTGGCCTGTCATCCTTCTGTACTTTTCTCTCTTGTACACGGGGAAGGACCTTCAAACAGTTGGGGATAAACCTTTATTGGTCTGTTACCAGTAATTCAGATGTATGAGCTAATGAGTGACAGATGAATTGTTTAGCTGGTTAGCTTACTTCACTGTAAAGCACTCTCAATCAATTGAAGACTGGCCCAGCACTTGAGAGCCAAGTCTAGACTGACACCTCACTGTATTTGCCTACACACATGATAGCATTTCAAAAATAATCCATTTGTTCTGAAGTACATTGGGAAATCCTGTGGACACAAGCTTTACACACAGGTTGCTGGTACTTTCTTCAGATAGCCCTAATTTTTTCCAAGTTTTGTGTTAATTATTTGAAATTTATTTGAAGGAAGGCCAGATTTACAGAAGTCCACAGAACAATGTAACCCACAAATGGATATGTTGGTGTGTTGAGCACAGGGAGTGGCCAAGATCTTGGTTTGAATGCAACAGAATCTCTGGCAGCATTGTGTGATTTGTTTAATGGATATGGCCTCAAGTCTTTGCTTATAGCAGGATTGAATGGGTACCTTAGCAAATCTCCAGCAAGCTATCTTAAAATTGGTTTATGCTGTTATGATTTATTGTCTTGCCAGAAAGTGAGCAAGTCCTCTGACTGAGGAAGTTTTAAATAGCATGTGCAAAACTTAAATGCCTTTTTGCTGTTCTGACTGCAGGTTGCTTTTATGGAATGCAACTGATCAGGATTAAGTGTTGCATACTATCACCTGGGAAGGTTTTGCTTATTTGCTGCTTTTGAGCTAAATTGGGGGAAGGCTAATTACAACAATATTAGGCAGGAACTGAAGAATGTAGTTTGCGGGCAAATCAACATCTGGCCTGTGGGAGGCTTCCAAGTGTAAATTGATAGGGATTCAGAACCGGCACATTCCTCTAAGGATGAAGGATAAGCATGGCAAGTTTTGGGAACCTTGGATAACGAGAGATGTTGTGAGCCTAGTCAAAGAGAAAAAGGAAGCATTTGTCAAAGCTACGAGACTGGGAACACACTAAGCAAGTGTGGAGTACAAGGAAAGTAGAAAGAAACTTAAGCAAGGAGTAAGGAGAGCTAAAAGGGGTCACGAGAAAGTATTGGCCAGCAGGGTTAAGGAAAATCCTGAGGCTTTTTATACATATATAAAGAGCAAGAGGGTAGCCAAGGAGAGGGATGGCCCACTCAAAGACAAGAGAGGGAATCTATGCGTGGAGCCAGAGGAAATGGACGAGGTATTAAGTGAGTACTTTGCGTCAGTATTCACCAAAGAGAAGGATTTGGTGGATGATGAGTCTGGGAAAGGATGTGTAGATAGTTTGAGTCATATTGAGATCAAAAAGGAGGTGGTATTGGGGTTCTTGGGAAACATTAAGGAAGACAAATCTCCAGGGCCTGATGGGATATACCCCAGAATACTGAGGGAGGCAAGGGAGGAAATTGCTGGGGTCTTGAGAGAAATCTTTGTATCCTCACTGGCTACAGGGGAAGTCCCAGAGGATTGGAGAATAGCCAACGTTGTTCCTTTGTTTAAGAAGGGTAGCAAGAATAATCCAGGTAATTACAGGCAGGTGAGCCTTACACCAATGGTCGGGAAATTATTGGAGAGGATTCTTCGAGACAGGATTTAATAGAACATAGAACAGTACAGCACAGAACAGGCCCTTCGGCTCACGATGTTGTGCCGAGCTTTATCTGAAACCAAGATCAAGCTATCCCACTCCCTATCATCCTGGTGTGCTCTATGTGCCTCTCCAATAACCGCTTAAATGTTCCTAAAGTGTCTGACTCCACTATCACTGCAGGCAGTCCATTCCACACCCCAACCACTCTCTGCGTAAAGAACCTACCTCTGATATCCTTCCTATATCTCCCACCATGAACCCTATAGTTATGCCCCCTTGTAATAGCTCCATCCACCCGAGGAAATAGTCTTTGAACGTTCACTCTATCCCCTTCATCATTTTATAAACCTCTATTAAGTCTCCCCTCAGCCTCCTCCGCTCCAGAGAGAACAGCCCTAGCTCCCTCAACCTTTCCTCATAAGACCTACCCTCCAAACCAGGCAGCATCCTGGTAAATCTCCTCTGCACTCTTTCCAGCGCTCCCACATCCTCCTTATAGTGAGGTGACCAGAACTGCACACAATATTCCAAATGTGGTCTCACCAAGGTCCTGTACAGTTGCAGCATAACCCCACGGCTCTTAAACTCCAACCCCCTGTTAATAAAAGCTAACATACTATAGGCCTTCTTCACAGCTCTATCCACTTGAGTGGCAACCTTCTGTGGATATGGACCCCAAGATCTCTCTGTTCCTCCACAGTCTTCAGAACCCTACCTTTGACCCTGTAATCCACATTTAAATTAGTCCTACCAAAATGAATCACCTCACATTTATCAGGGTTAAACTCCATTTGCCATTTTTCAGCCCAGCTTTGCATCCTATCTATGTCTCTTTGCAGCCTACAACAGCCCTCCACCTCATCCACTACTCCACCAATCTTGGTGTCATCAGCAAATTTACTGATCCACCCTTCAGCCCCCTCCTCTAAGTCATTAATAAAAATCACAAAGAGCAGAGGACCAAGCACTGATCCCTGTGGCACTCCGCTAGCAACCTGCCTCCAGTCCAAAAATGTTCCATCCACCACCACCCTCTGTCTTCGATCAGATAGCCAGTTACCTATCCAATCGGCCAACTTTCCCTCTATCCCACACCTCCTTACTTTCATCATAAGCCGACCATGGGGGACCTTATCAAACGCCTTACTAAAATCCATGTATATGACATCAACTGCCCTACCTTCATCAACACACTTAGTTACCTCCTCAAAAAATTCAATCAAATTTGTGAGGCACGACTTGCCCTTCACGAATCCGTGCTGACTATCCCGGATTAATCTGCATCTTTCTAAATGGTCGTAAATCCCATCCCTAAGGACCTTTTCCATCAATTTACCAACCACCGAAGTAAGACTAACCGGTCTATAGTTACCAGGGTCATTTCTATTCCCTTTCTTAAACAGAGGAACAACATTCGCCACTCTCCAGTCCTCTGGCACCATCCCGTGGACAGTGAGGACCCAAAGATCAAAGCCAAAGGCTCTGCGATCTCATCCCTTGCCTCCCAAAGAATCCTAGGATATATTTCATCAGGCCCAGGGGACTTATCGACCTTCAGTTTATTCAAAACTGCCAGTACATCCTCCCTCCGAACATCTATTTCCTCCAGCCTATTAGCCTGTAACACCTTTTATTTATTCCCACTTGGAAATAAGTGGACATATTAATGAGAGGCAACATGGTTTTGTGAAGGGAAACTTGATCAAGTTTTTCGAGGAAGTGATGAAGATGATTGATGAGAGTAGGGCAGTGGATGTTGTCTACATGGACTTCAGTAAGGCCCATTGACTAGGTCCCTCATGGTAGACTGGTGCAGAAGGTGAAGTCGCATGGAATCAGAGGTGAGCTGGCAAGGTGGATACAAAGTTGGCTCGGCCAAAGAAGACAGCGAATAGCAGTGAAAAGGTGCGTTTCTGAATGGAGGGCTGTGACAAGTGGCGTTCCTCAGGGATCAGTGCTGGGACCTTTGCTGTTTGTAATATATATGTGATTTGGAGGAAAATGTAACTGGATTGATTAGTAAGTTTGCGGACAACACAAAGGTTGGTGGATTTGCGGATAGTGATGAGGACCATCGGAGGGTACAGCAGGATATAGATCGGTTGGAAACTTGGGCGGAGAGGTGGCAGATGGAGTTTAATCTGGACAAATGTGAGGTAATGCATTTTGGAAGGTCTAATACAGATAGGAAATATACAGTAAATGGCAGAACCCTAGAATATTGATAGGCAAAGGGATCTGGGTGTACAGGTACACAGGTCACTGAAAGTGGCAATGCAGGTGGAGAAGGTAGTCAAGAAGGCATACGGCATGCTTGCCTTCATCGGTCAGGGCATTGAGTTTAAAAATTGGCAAGTCATGTTGCAGCTTTATGGAACCTTAGTTAGGCCGCACTTGGAATATAGTGTTCAATTCTGGTCGCCACACTACCAGAAGGATGTGGAGTGTTTGGAGAGGGTACAGAAAAGATTTACCAGGATGTTGCCTGGTATGGAGGGCATTAGCTATGAGGAGAGGTTGGAGAAACTTGGTTTGTTCTCACTGGAACGACGGAGGTTGAGGGGCGACCTGATAGAAGTCTAAAAGATTATGAGGGGCATGGACAGAGTGGATAGTCAGAAGCTTTTTCCCAGGATGGAAGAGTCAATTACTAGGGGGCACAGGTTTAAAGGAGATGTACGCGGCAGATTTTTTACACAGAGGGTGGTGGGTACCTGGAACCCGTTGACGGGGGAGGTAGTGGAAGCGGATGCGGAAGTGACTTTTAAGGGGTGTCTTGACAAATACATGAATAGGATGGGAATAGAGGGACGTGGTCCCCGGAAGGATAGGGGGTTTTAGTTAAGTCGGGCAGCATGGTCGGTGCAGGCTTGGAGGGCCGAAGGGCCTGTTCCTGTGCTGTAATTTTCTTTGTTCTTTGAGAGTTGTACTGAATTTGGGGTGGGAGTGGTCCATGAGATGACTACTGCTGGGAGAAGATAGCAGTTAATCCCTATTGCCTCTGTTCCAGTACCTGAGAGAATCCTCACCTTAATACTAAGGTGCTGTTAATTAATTAACCAATAATGATGGCTGGTAGATGGGTAGAGTTCTTTGCAGGTGCCTCATAAAACTTTCAAACCAATGTCAGCTTACCCACATTCTAGTAAGCTGTGCAGTTCCTGCCAACAAACTCCCAAGTACTCCACATACCTGGCATCAGTCATGGGGTGCATCCCCTACTCATCAAACATCTCAAGAAGGAATTCATCATAACTCAAAGCTGACCACTGGAATGTCCTTTTGTCCATGTCAGGCCTTTCAATCAAATCGAGTGCATCAGGAGACGAGCACAAAAGCAGAATACTGCCAAGGCTGGAAAATTGAAATAAAAACACACAATGCTGGAAATACTCGGCATGTCAGGCAGGGCTCTGATGAGGGGTCATTGCTTCAAATATTCGAGCACCATTCTGGTGGCTTTGAGCACATAATCCAGGCTGATACTGTGGTAAAGTACGAAAGGAGTGTTACAGTGTCAGATGTGTAGTAATTGTGTGTCACTGAGTTTAAAAAGGGGAGCAAAGCCTTTAATGTGGAGAGAAGGAGTCTTGCCTTTGGCATTGAAGCATGTAAATGAACACTTGAGGTTGCCTTTTCGAAATGGATTTATGCAGTATGTGGTTGATTGTTTTATTTGTTTCTATGCAGGTTGTATTGGCCCGCGAGCAATCAACTGGTAAAGAATATGCTGGTAAGTAATGGGTTTGTGAGGTGGTTTTGGGCTGTCGACCCCATCGTGGCTCTCACACGGCTGTGGTCATCTTGGGGAAATTGCTTTCCAACTTACATTGGCTGAGTAAGATCTCAAAGTCCTATACGGGTTTTTGAAACTCCCATGGAGACATTGTGGAGTCATATACACATTGAGGCACAGGGATGATGTGACTTGGGCTTGGCCACGCTGCTGAGTTTTGGATCTTGGTCACAGTAAGGGCCTGACTCTTTCCTTCCCCTGTGCTATATCGCCCTGAGCTCAGAAGCAAACTAAAGGCGAAGTATGAAAGGATGCATGATCTCAACCCTGACAGGTTAAGAGCAGTGTTTCCAAGTGCCTGTAAGCAAGTTGAATGGCCCTGGGTCAGCATAGTAGAGTGACAGATAGTGGGAGCATAAACTTAAAACTTGTTTGTTTCATTTTGTTTAGTTGGATGGTGCAAGAGCTAAGCATTTCCCTGTCAGGAAAATGTGTGAATGTTTGTAGTTTCCTGCTGTTCTGCTAAATTGAACGGAAAGTTATCCCCATTTATGGTATTAAGTGAAACAAACCACCTAGCGTTAGCAGATGTTAGCTAGGCCAGGAGCCAGCAGTTATTATTGGCCTGGGGTTTTCGTAGTCTACGGCGTGAAAATTGTCCTGAGTTCTCTTATCCCTGTCCTGTGACCCCCAGTGGGGAAATGTGTTCTGGGTATAGATCGGATTGGATTCCACTTTGAGCTCCCCGTGGTTTGTAGACAACCAGCACAGGGTTGTTGTTACCTTTGGAGCTGTGTACCGGTAAGGATCAGCAGCATCAGTAGAAAACTAGAGTAATCTGTTTCTAATTAACACGCAGCTTCAGTGAAGAACTTCCTTTGTTGTCTTGCAGTTAAAATTCTGGAGAAGCGTCATATCATTAAGGAGAATAAGGTACCATACGTTACCCGAGAGAGGGATATCATGTCTCGCCTGGATCACCCCTTTTTTGTAAAACTCTACTTCACTTTTCAGGATGATGAGAAGCTCTGTATCCTTTGTCTTTATGGAACATTCCAGTCACTGCTTAAAAAAAATGCCAGGAAGTCATGCACTTGACAATCATTTGCAAGACGGGCAGCAGTTGTCAGAAGCACAGCCTTGCATGAATTTATATTATTATTAAAGAAATACAAATTGAGTTTTTTCAGTCTGTGTTTATTGTAGAGCACAATTTAGTCCTTAACTTCATTGCAGATTTTGGCCTTAGTTATGCTAAAAATGGAGAGCTGCTTAAATACATTCGTAAGCAGGGCTCGTTTGATGAGAACTGCACACGATTTTATTCTGCTGAAATTGTTTCAGCGCTAGAATACTTACATGAGATTGGGATCATACACAGGTAAGGAGTTTCAATACTTTTGTCTATCGATACAAAAGGAATTTGCTTTCAGTGGGTCACTGGATTTCAGTTGAGCCATACAAACTACAAAGATCCTTTTAACTTTCCAGTCTGCATTATAGAATTGGTACAGAAGAAATGCAAGCCTGTATCCCTGAACCTAATCACTTTCCGGCAACTCCTGCCGGAGAATGTACCTGTGTTGAGGGCAATGGAATACGCTGCCAATTCTTAAAATATGGGAAAGCATCTAACACCCAAGTTGTGCCTCCCTACTGGTGGTTTCAGGTGATGAAGGCTGGGTTCCACCATGCTAACTCAGTAAATTAATTCTTCAATTCAGATGCAAGCCTGGCTTTCATGATCTGAACTTAGGATCAAAAGCTTGCATTGTATACACACAGCAGTCAAAGATTAAGGTACTTGACTGGAAAAGAATTTAAATTAAGTAAGGATAAATTGTGATTGAAAATTGATCCAGAGTATCACCCATAGCCATAGATGTAAAATCTGGAGTTCTTTGGGTGAATAACAGAATTTAACTGAGGCTCTCCGTCATCTGACAAATCTAGGACACTTAATAGAAAATTGAGTTGAATATGATAAATCCAGAGGGTTAGAAAAGTCAAAAGCAGACGTGAAGGACTGGGAAAAGCAAGGAAGTTAACAAAGGATTTTACCACCAGTAAAGAAAAAGCAGTTGATTAGATATGAGAAAATAAATCTGGGTAATGGGATAATAGTGAGGGCTTTGCCTTGGATTTCAGAAGAATATGATAGTGGGATTGAAAAGGTATGAGTGTGTGAGATTGAGGTCAGAGTGGGGAGAGAATGCATTGGAAGTGGAACTCCTCTGATACAACTGTTGAAATATTGTGGCTGCTGAAAATCTGAAACAAAAATCGAAAATCCAGGAAATCCGGTCAGGCCGCATCTGTGGAAAGAGAAAAAGAGCACATTTAAGCTCTGTGACTTATGTCAGACTGGACAAAGTTAGTGATGTAACAACTTTTAAGCAAATGCACAGGGTAGGGATAAAAGTAGGGAAGGTCTGTTTTTTGGTGAAAGGCAGGAGAGTTTAATGAGAAATGGTAAAATGGGATGATAATGGGAAAAGTAAAGAAGAAAAAGGTGGTCTAGAGGAACTGTAAGTGGCAGAAGCATAAACATTACCAGCACCTGCTGCCTGAAAAGATGGGGTCAGTGGTTATGATCTTAAAATTGCTGAACTCTGGAAAGCAATAAAAGTACCTAATCGAAAGATTAAGTGCTGTTCCTTGGAACAGTATAGGATGCTGGGGTGGAAATCTCACTGTGGGAATAGATGGAGAATTAAGATGACAAATACTGGAAGCTTGGTCATGCTTACAGACTGTTGAATTCCTCCACTCAGTCCACAGGGTGGACAGACGGAGCTGGTAATGATTCTGCTGTTGCCATGTGCAGCCACATTTTATTGTGCGTGTGTGTCGCCCCCTGCCCCATCTCTCACTCTCATTAACGTTGTCCATGAATGCTGAGTATTTCTAGCATTTTCAGTGTATATTTCTTGCTATTCCATAGAATGGCACTTCAACCATTTAGCTGTTGATTGCTGGACTTGGTGAAAAGGCATTGTAACCACTACTGATCCCTCACTGAACATTAACAAAACAGGTTTCCACTTAGAGTCAGCAGTTACCCACCATATTGCTGCTCAGCATTTAAAGGTCAAGAATGGCCCACACTAGATAATTGTTCAAAGATCATGCTCTTGTTGCTAAAGCCCTGCCTCATCTCCATGTGTGCATTTGAAACCTGGGTGTCTTAAGACTGAAAAATCCTCCCATCCCACTTATAGTTGTTGCGACTGATCCTCAAAACATATTGAGGCCTACAAAAGAAGATGTTATGCTACTGCTTTTCCATCAGTGGGGTATCTGCCCATTACTACAGTGTATATGTAGGCCATGCATCCCTACTCCTGAGTCAGAGACATTACACTGAGGGCAGCAATATATGAGACATTCACTGCTATATCCTGACGTGTTATGACTGAATTGCATGGTGCCCTTAAATTGAAGAACATATGTAATCATAAAAGGCCAAAGAGAAGCAGAAGTCAGGAAGGGAACTGGAATGGTTGGTGAGTGCTCAACGCAGATGCGTAGTTTGTTTTTGTTTGAAAGGAAAGAAATGTAGCAAAGGCCAGAGAAGTTTTGAGGAGAGCAAAGCTGCCTCTGGGGGTAGTGAGACCCTACTCCCCCTCTGGGGTAGAGGGGACCCTACTCCCCCTCTGGGGTAGAGGGGACCCTACTCCCCCTCTGGGGTAGAGGGGACCCTACTCCCCCTCTGGGGTAGAGGGGACCCTACTCCCCCTCTGGGGTAGAGGGGACCCTACTCCCCCTCTGGGGTAGAGGGGACCCTACTCCCCCTCTGGGGTAGAGGGGACCCTACTCCCCCTCTGGGGTAGAGGGGACCCTACTCCCCCTCTGGGGTAGAGGGGACCCTACTCCCCCTCTGGGGTAGAGGGGACCCTACTCCCCCTCTGGGGTAGAGGGGACCCTACTCCCCCTCTGGGGTAGAGGGGACCCTACTCCCCCTCTGGGGTAGAGGGGACCCTACTCCCCCTCTGGGGTAGAGGGGACCCTACTCCCCCTCTGGGGTAGAGGGGACCCTACTCCCCCTCTGGGGTAGAGGGGAACCTACTCCCCCTCTGGGGTAGAGGGGACCCTACTCCCCCTCTGGGGTAGAGGGGACCCTACTCCCCCTCTGGGGTAGAGGGGACCCTCATTATATCTGTGACTTAAGGTGGAGGAGGCGTTGGTGAGCTCCTAGTCAGCCCTTTTGACTTTGCTCCTTGCTTCCTGACCAATTTGTTTTCTGGTGAAAACCTGACTATAACAATTAAAATTTGGGGGTAAAAGGTGAAGTCGGGCAAGACAAATAGTGGACTAATGGAAGTTCTTCCGAGAGGAGCAGTATAAATCACTTCAGGGGGCAACGTGGTGTGATGGGGAGAGCAGGATGAGACGCATGTTTGAGAAAGTGAGTAGGTTTGGTTGAGCTGAGGTTAGCTTTTTGTACCTTTGCCCAGCCATAAACTTCAGATGTCGGATTAGTTGGTTCAGAGTGGCACAGTGGTTAGCACTGCTGCCCCTCAGCACCAGGGACCTGGGTTCAATTCCGGTCTTGGGTGACTGCCTGTGCGGAGTCTGCACGTTCTCCCCGTGTCTTCGTGGGTTTCCTCTGGGTGCTCCAGTTTCCTCCCACAGTCTGAAAAAAGTACTGGTTAGGCGCATTGGCCGTGCTAAATTCTCCCTCTGAAACCGATCAGGCGCCGGAGTGTAGCAACTAGGGGGCTTTCACAGCAACTTTCATTGCAGTGTTGATGTAAGCCTACTTGTGACACAAATATAATAAATTCTTTGTGATTTAACCTTATTTTTAAATGATTTCAGGGACCTTAAACCAGAGAATATTTTGCTGAGCGAGGACATGCACATACGGATCACCGACTTCGGAACAGCAAAAGTATTATCTTCAGATAGTACGCAAGGTGCATAATTAACCCTTTCCTGTCTTGTCGGTGGAAAATTTGTATGCAAAAATAAACAACCAAACAAGTCCTGGGAATAAATCTGCGGAGTTAGCGTCAGGCACTCCAAACCGAGCCAGTTTGGATGCTGACCTCCATAAATCTCAGCATTTGCAAAGTGAATCTGCTCCTAAGAGTTGAAAAGATGCTGGATAAATACAAGCCTTGGGTGGTATTTTGACAACAGAAAGCGCCTTTGTAAAATTTGGGCGCTTGCTTTTGTTCAAACCTGTGTAATTTCACTAGCTGCCAACTTGAATGTAAAACACTGGGATAAAAGTACAGAGTGTGGTGATTGAGTGTACCGATTATTCTGTAAGCATGTTTCACAACTTTGTCTTGCTTTGGTATTGCAGCACGAGCAAATTCTTTTGTTGGAACAGCACAGTATGTTTCACCAGAGCTTCTGACGGAGAAATCAGCTTGTAAAAGGCAAGTGGAAAACCACAATGCATATCTGTGTTGATACTGGTACTTCACTTTAAACCTGACATTTTGCAAATGATTTCCCCCCCCCCCCATCCCCACCAGGAATGGTGCTGACAACTTCATGGGGTACAGTTTACAGCTGCTGAGCACCCTCTGGTATTGCACCCAAATGGCAAATAACAGTAAGACCCTCGGCTATGGTTGTGTTCTGAAAACCATGGTTTGAAATGAAACAACCTTAAGTGAACATTGGTTCCCATAGGAGTCAACGTTGAAGTTGGAGTTGGGTTCTTTTCTTGCCCGAAAAAAAGGTGCAGGTTGGAAGACTGTACCACACGTTCAGCATTGTGCATTCCCAACTGAAATAAAATACATCACTAAATATAAAAGAAATACAATATACAAATTAAGTTAGTTTTATACAGTTCTGGACTCACCTTAGTAAAGTGCACAATACTGGAGATTGACCAGACTCCATCTAGCGGCAGAAGTTGGTTGTTGCAGTTAGAAGCTGCCTGCACTGATCAGCTTCTGCCACTAGGTGGAGTAGAGGACTTGATGTGACCTCGGGCAAAGCCAGGATCAGAGCCAAAAGCAGGAGTTGGGAGCCGCTGAAGAACAGACCTTTTATTTGTTATTGTCACAAGTAGGCTTACGTTCACACTGCAATGAAGTTACTGTGAAAGTCCCCTAGTCGCCACATTCCAGCACCCGTTCGGGTACACTGAGGGTGAATTTAGCATGGCCAGTGCACCTAACCAGCATGTCTTTCTGACTGTGGGAGGAAACTGGAGCACCCGGAGGAAACCCACGCAGACACGGGGAGAACATGCAAACTCCACACAGACAGTGACCCAAGCCAGGAAGTCGAACCCGGGTCCCTGGTGCTGTGATGCAGCAGTGCTAATCACCGTGCCACCATGCCGCCCAATCTCCAGGAATTGGGTAGGAGCAGAGGCCAGGATGATGCTGCTACTCCAGCTCAGTCCCTCATCCCTTTCAGGCTATTCACAGAGCAGCCAATTGTTTCACCTTTGTTGAAATACATGTGCACAGATCGATGACCTAACCTTTATTTTTCTAATCCCCTACAGTTCTGACCTCTGGGCTCTTGGCTGTATAATATACCAGCTAGTAGCTGGATTGCCACCATTTAGGGCTGGGTAAGTTATTGAGCCTGTGAGTTGGATGGCTATTTGGTCCATTATATTTAAACTTGTCAATACTACTAATCAATTTTTTTATTTTTTAAATACTTCACATTAACCTGGCTGAAGGTACTCTGAATAAAACTGTCAAGGGTGAGACTTTCCAAATGCTGTAATAGTTCAGACAGTAGAAATGTGACTTGCTGCACTAGCCCAGTGGAAAGCCCATTACCATCTGTGAAACAATGGAGGATTTAATGGGACAATTTCATCACCTCCCTTGATTTTTAAATTCCCCTCCACACCCAGACCCCCCCCCCCTTCCCATATCTCCTCTTTCTGAAGCACAATGGTACAGCAACCAACTGTTCATTATGTTTGAGCAGGCTATTTGCATGCCAGCCATGCCCAGTGTGTACCTTTGCCAGCAGAGGCTGTTGGAATGTGCCCAGGAGCAGCAGTCTTGGTCTACAAATACTGAACTCAAGTTGTGACTCTTCTGTCAACCTAGCTGATCAGTTCACCCTGCACAGACTATGGCTCAATCCAGGACCAAAATGCTCCAAAAGAGTTGTTGCACAATGGAGTCATCAAGGGTGCCAGCCCTTGGTATGTTATTCATAGTGCTGGTCCCTCCCCTTGCAGCCTTGAGGGACAGTTTCACAGGCGATAGGCTTCAGCACCACCTCATATAGTCAGCCTTCATGTGGAGGAGTGAGCAGGTGCTTAGTCATATGGAATGTTGCAGATTAATCTGATCCTCATCTCTGCAGTTTTCAACAAGTCATTGTTAGCGAGCACTGAGACCCTTAGCTTCTTATGGTCATTTTATCTAGGTATCGAACCCATTTGCATTCCCTATCCCAGCACCAGCAGAAGTCATGTAACTTCATAGAATCATAGAAACCCTACAGTGCAGAAAGAGGCCATTTGGCCCATCGAGTCTGCACCGAACACAATCCCACCCAGGCCCTACCCCCATATCTCTACATATTTACTCGCTAATCCCTCTAATATATGCATCTCAGGACACTAAGGGGCAATTTTAGCATGGCCAATCAACCTAACCCGCACACCTTTGGACTGTGGGAGGAAACCGGAGCACCCGGAGGAAACCCACGCAGACACAAGGAGAATGTGCAAACGCCATACAGACAGTGACCCAAGCCGGGAATCGAACCCAGGTTCTTGGAGCTGTGAAGCAGCAGTGCTAACCACTGTGCTACCGTGCCATACTTGACTGGACTGCACATTGACTGCCTAATCTGTAAGGCTTTGTGCACCAATTGGCTTGTACAATTACCAGGTCTTGGAGAGTGCTGTCAAGACCTGGACACCCCTCCCCCATTTCCAGTCCTGCAGTTAGTGTGCCGCTCATGAAGGTCTTATCCAAGATTTGAAAAGCCTGGTGATTTTTTTAAAAATTGTCTTGAAGTCTACTTAATATTGATTGTTAATCTTTGCATGGTTTTTCCACTCCACAGCAATGAATATCTCATATTCCAAAAAATTATTAAATTAGAATATGAATTCCCAGAAAAGTTTTTCCCAAAAGCGAAAGAATTGGTGCAGCAACTTTTGGTAAGTGATTTAATGTCTCTGTTCCCCAGACTATGCTACAGACAAAATCCTGACCTACTCCAACCAATTGTACTCCTAGCTTCTCATTGAATAGCTAATCTCAAATCAGTATTAATGAACGTAGAGTTACATGGTATGGCGTTACATCTGTAATTCCTGATTCAAATTACGCCCTTAATCTGAAGACCACACTGGATTTATCTACCTGAGAGTGACAGTTTTTAATAACTATAACTATCATTTTTTTGTGCAGTGCTTAATTACTGGCTGATATTTTGAGGACATGAAAAGAAAACTCAGGCACTGAATGTACAGATGCAGTGGTTCACTTTGTAGGGAGATTGGAATTCCTAAATAATCCTTTGAAATGAGAATTGTTTGTAAAAGAATCCTTTGTCAAACTTGAGGTGCTTTTAGACTTTTGGGATCCAGCTCTGAAATTTTCAATCTGAAGAAAAATAATTTTCAGGACAACAGGGAAAGGACGAGGGAAACAAGCCGAGCTAAGTCGCTCTTGCAAAGAGAGAGAGTCAGCACAAATATGGCAGACTGGCATTCTTTTGTGCCGTGATAGCTCTACGACTGGGCACAACTGCTCTTTCAAAAAGACAATGTGATGGGCCAAGTGGCCTCCTCCTTTGCTGTCCATTTCTCTGTGCATGCAGTTCCCTTCTAATTCGCTTCTGCTGCTGACTGGATTGTAACAGCTTGTCAGCATCAACTCTCTCTCTTCTGCATGTACGAACATACATATTAGGAACAGTAGCAGGCCATGCAGCCTATCAAGCCTACTGTGGGATTTAATAAGATCATGGTCTGATTGTGACCCCAATCCTACAGTCCTGTTTATCCTCCCATACCTTTTGACTCCCTTGTCAGTCAAGAATTTATCCAACTCCGCCTCACAAGTATTCAATCACCCAGCCTCCTCTGCTCTCTGAAGAGAATTCCACAAACTAATGATCCTCTGAGGAAAAATAAATTCTCCTCATCTCAGTCGTAAATGAGACCTGCCATTTTGAACTGTATCGCCTGTTTCTAGTCCCTCCCATTAGAGGAAACATCCTCTCAGCATTCACCTTGTCAAGTCCACTCAGGACCTTGTTTCAATAAGATCACCTCTTGTTCTTCTACACTCCAGTGGATACAGCCCAACCTTTCCTCATAATGGACAAGTTCACATTTTCCCACATCTGCCAGATTTTTTCCCACTCACTTAACCTACCCACATTCCTTTGCAGACTCCTTAGGTGGGATTTTCCATCCACGCTCACCCCAAGACAGGAAAATCCTGCCCAAGGTCAACAAACCTTTGCATGGTCCTGTCCCACCCTCTGCGATTCCTATGGCGGGTGAGAAAATTCTGCCCCTTATGCCCTCTTCACAATTTACACTCGTATCTATCTCTGCATCATCAGCAAAGCCATGTTTTCTGTCCCTTCATCCCAGTCATTGATATGGATTGTGAATAGTTGAGGCTCTTATTCCTGTGGCACTCCACTAGTTACAACCTGCCAGCCTGAAAATTATCCATTTATCCCTATTCTTTACTTCCTGTTAGGTAATAAATCCTCCTTCCATGTTACTCCCTGTACCATGAGCTCTTACTTTGTGTAGTAACCTTTGAATTGCACCTTATCAAATGCCTTTTGGAAATCCAAGTATACCACATCAACAAGTTCCCCCTAATTGCTTGTTACATCCTCAAAGAATTTCAATAAATTACTCAAACACGATTTCTCTTCCCCAAAACCTGTAAATTATAAACCTAATTATTTATGTCTGATCTGTTTATTTTTCTAATACTCAAGCATATTGTGTCAAAATGAATGTTTGGCAAAGTGCAGACTCTGCTGAGGTAAAGCTCATATGCTGTGATTATAGACTTGTTACTTGGTGAGCTGTCGATTATTGGGTCAGGCCACTGTTTCGTGGCTTTTCTCAGTTGCCTGAGGCATTGTCTTGAGTTCAAGCCTCAGTCCAGCATGTGAGCATTCTAGTGCAAGCCAATACTTCGGTGCACTACTAGGGGACTGCTGTGGATGTTGTATTTCAGATGATGTGTTAAGGGCCCCACTTCAGGTGGATGTAAAATATTCAGTCACCCTATTCAAAGAACCGCAGAGTACTCCTAGTATTTTGGCCAACATGCCTCCCCTACCAAAGCAAAGTAACTGGGGTCAAACATCTGATTGTTGTTTGTAGGGCATGGTTAGTAAATTTGTACTATTGAGAGAATTAAACAGACTTTATTACAGCACCAACTAAATTAACAGGTGAAGAGAGTAATGGAATGGCCGCCAGAGCTTGGCGCTATTTGGATATTCTTGCTTTTAATACCAATGATATTTTCCTTACCATTATATTCTAGGTGTCTGAACACACCAAGCGCCTAGGCTGTGAAGAGCTGGGAGGTTATGGGCTCCTCAAAGCCCATCCATTCTTTGAGCCTATTGCCTGGGAGAATCTGCACCTTCAGATCCCCCCGAAACTTACCGCCTATCTCCCAGCAATGTCTGAGGATGACGAGGATTGCTATGGCAATGTGAGTGCTCTCAACCTTGCTCCGAACGGCTTTTACCTTTATCAGTTTATACTTTAATAATCACCTCCTCCTTGTTTTTGATATTCTTCTGATGCTTGATTTTAAATTGCTCCGGCTGGTAACATGGGCCACTGGAATCCACATCTGGGATGTTTAACATCGCACTAGAATGATGCTCTGCTCTCATCTATGTGCACATGGGCATGGATGTCAGAATTGGACTACAAAATCTCTTCCACCCATAACTCCCAACACAGCCCTTCTGCTTCTTTGCACTGAGATATCCTCTAACAAATGAGCCTATCTTTTGATTATCATATCCATGCCCTTTCTAATTCTCTCACACAACAGTGTGCCTTGCTACTTCCCTACCTCCCAAACCCTCTTACAAATCTTTTGTGGTGTTATATGGAGGAGGAAGTTGCAGTTTGGCAGAATTTACAACACAGCAGGCTCTCATTCACCCTCAAGTCTGTGCCAGAACTGGCTGCCCCCCAAATAGAGCTCTCTGTCCTAATTCCATTCTCCTGCCTTTTCTTCCCCTCTCCAATTTTATTTCCCTTCTCTTTGATGCTATTTTTCACATTCCCCCTCCCTCACCCTCTCAAGTATTTCCTCTCGTCTTGCTGATTTCCCTTTTGCTTCTCTGTTAAACACTTGTTTGATGTGAGAGCATTCCCGAGATGCAAGTTATTAAGCTGACGTTGTTCTTTTCTCTCTCTCTGCCTCTCGGTGACTGGCTGCAGTATGATGACCTACTCAGCCAGTTTGGTTGCATGCAGGTGGCTCCCTCCAGCTCGTCACAATCACTGTCTACACCTGAGCCCAGCCCACCCCAGAGGTCAGGCAGTAACATCGAGCAGTACGTTCACGACCTCAACGACAATTCGTTTGAGCTGGATCTTCAGTTTACAGACGAGGATAAACGGCTGCTGCTTGAGAAACAAGCCAACAAAAATCCCTGGTATGCTGCGTCAATGTGTTTATTGTTCAACACTTCCCTTCATGTTTGGCCGTCTCCCAAATACACAGCACCTACAACAGCTGCTTCCCCAGAGCTCCAGCTGATACAATGGTGGAGGAACGTGGAGTTCTCCTGGTGTCCTTGTCAGCAGCAGAGATTCCACAAGTATCCCATCTTCAGCGAAGGAAGAGCCCAGAATGCCAATGTAAAAGACAAGCCTGAAACATTTGCAGCCATCTTCAGCAAAAGATGCCTAATGAACGATTTATGTTGGTGGCCTCCGGGATCCCCTTTTTCACTCATTCATGGGCTGTGGGCATTGCTGGCTAGGCCAGCATTTATTGCACATACCTAATTGTCCTTGAGGAGGTGGTGAACTTCTTTCTTGAACTGCTGCAGTCCCGGTGGTGTAGGTACACCTATAGAGCTGTTAAGGAAGGAGTTGCAGGGTTTTGAAATGGTAATATATTTCCAAGTCAGGATGGTGAGTGGCTGGAGGGGAACTTCCAGGTAGTGGTGTTCCCCTGTGTCTGCTGCCCATGTCCTTCTAGATGGTAGCGGTTGTGGGTTTGGAAGGTGCTGTCAAAGGACCCTGAGTTCCTGCAGTGCATCTAGTAGATGGTGTGCACTGCTGCCACTGTGCAGGTGGCAGTCTTCAGCCACTTCAAGTCACTCACTTGATACCAAACAATGGTTGAACACCTTGGCTACAGCTGTGGGTCCCTGACAACATCCTGGCGCTCCAAACTAGCTCCTGGAGGCCAATCATTTCAGCCCAGGACATTATCCTGAGGTTATGTCCTAAGCCCAACTATTGTCAGCTTCTTTATCAATTAGCTTCCTTCAAACATAAGTTGTAGTGATTTTCACTGTGTGGTGGTCAGTACCATTTGTGACTCCAGATAGTGAAGCGATCTGTGTACATATGCATCATGACCTGGACAACATTCAGACTTGGGCTGATAAGTGGCAAATATTATAGTGCCACGCAATGGCCATCTCCAATAAGTGAGAATCTTAACCATCTTCCCTTGATTCAACAGCATCCATCACTGAATCCCCACCTTTCTAATCCTGGGAATTACCATTGACCAGAAACAGTGGCTTAAAGAACAGGTCATTCCAAATCCACATCTGGTGTTCCCATCTAGAAGGACAAGGGCAACAGACATATGGGAACACCACCACCTGCAAGTTCCCCTCCAACCCACTAACCATCCTGACTTGGAAATATACCACTGCAAATTCTGTGGCATGTAACTCGCCTCTTGACTCCCCAAAGCCTGTCCACCATCTGCAAGGCACAAGTCAGGAGTACAGTGGAATATTCTCTCTATTTGGATGAGTGCAGCTCTAGCGACGCTTAAGCTCAACACCATGGAGGACAAAGCAGCCTACTTGATTGGTATCCCATCCATCACTTTCAACATTTACTCCCTTCATCAGCACACCCTGGCAGAAGCATCCACCATATAAAGGATGCACTGCAGCAACTCACTAAGTCACCTTTGACAGCATCCTCAAAACCCACAGCCTGTACCACCTAGAAGGACAGGCAGCAGATGCATGGGAACACACAACACCACCACCTGTAAGTTCCCCTCTAAGCCATACACCATCCTGACTTGGAACTATATTGTTGTTCCTCGCTGTTGTTAGGCTTGGAACTCCCTTCTTAACAGCACTGTGGGTGTACCTACACCACGTGGGCTACAGTGGTTTAAGAATCATCACCATCTTCTAAGGGCAATTAGGATTGGGCAACAAATGCTAGGTATTCCACCTATGAAGGAATATTAATAAATGACACTTTCCAGGGGTGGCACAGTGGTTAGCACTGCTGCCTCACAGTGCCAGAGACCTGGGTTCAATTCTGACCTTGGGTAGCTGTCTGGAGTTTGCACGTTCTCCCCATGTCTGTGTGGGTTTCCTCCCACGGTCCAAAGATGTGCAGGTTAGGTGGATTTTCCTTTCCCCTTCCCAACACAAGTTTATAAAATTGCTGGAAGGACATTGCTGGCTGCTTACCTGTTCTGCAGTTCTTCCATAAGTTTGCACAATGTCAATAATACAAGCATTTATCTTTTCAGGCACCAGTTTGTAGAAAACAATTTAATCCTGAAGATGGGTCCAGTCGATAAGAGGAAGGTATGTTTTACTTTCCATCGATGTGAAAGAGATTCTGTCACCTGTCGTTTCGTGCTGTAGTGTTTGGGAGACAAAGCTGCGATCTGGTCGGCTACTCAGAGGCTCTTGTCCCTGGTGTCCTGGTCCAGGGTAGCTCTTCCCTTTCTAGGTGGGGTCAGAGTAAGAGGGACTGTAATAAATTCTAAAATAGAGTTACTGTGAATGTATGTGAATTTATGGGGTCTAACAAATAGGTTGATGAGCCGAAGACGCAGATAGGCACGTGGAAATGTGATATTGTAATAATGGCAACCTTACCACAGAGAAACAGGACTGGGTACTAAATGTTCCGAGATAAAAGGTGTTCATGAATGATAAATAAGGAAAGAAAGGCAGACGGATAACAGTATTTTGTTTTTAAATATTCTTTCATGGGATTTGAATGCTGCAGGAAGACCAGCATTTGTTGCTTATCTCCAGCCTTTGAAAAGTACTAGTTGCCGTCTTGAAACTGCTGCAGTTGGTCTGGTCATGTATTAAGATGAACATTGAAGTGCCCGAGAGGGGTCAAGGATAGAATATGTTTGGCTGGAGCTAAAAAAAAAATAGAGGTATCATATTGCTTGATTTATTTCGTAGGCTATCAACTAGTAGAAAAGGTGTAGTGGAACAAATTTGCAAAGAAATTACAGTGAAGTGCAAGAATTATGGAGTAGTTACAGTGGAGGACTATCCTAGTATGGACTGGAATAGTAATAGTGTAAAGGACAGAGAGGCAGGAGTTCCAAGAGTGCATTCAGGCGAATTCTATACTTCCAGTCCAACAGGAAAATGCTGGTGCAATGCCAGATATGCAGGCGTACATCCCAATGACTGACCATATCAAACAGCATCTACTCAACTAGATCATGCTTGCAAAATTCAGAACAGAATGTCTAATGTTAGGTGTGACTCCACAATTGACAGCACTTGCTGAACCATCCTGTGTGTGCTGAGTAAAATACTAATCAACAATTTAAGGTTGTCAGTCAGGCTGGCAATGTGGCTCACTTGTGCTTGTTGGAAGCTGCATATGTTCATACATAGGGACTGGTGTACAGGCAAAAGGAACCTGTGAAGGCATTGCGCCTCTTGCATATTAAACAAAAGCGTGGGGCATAGTGGTTCCCTGGTGCCTTGTCCGTGACACTGCCTCAACCAGCTGGGGTCGACTTTCCAGCCAGTCATCACCCTTTGCTTATGAACATAGAACAGTACAGCACAGAACAGGCCCTACGGCCCACGATGTTGTGCCGAGCTTTATCTGAAACCAAGATCAAGCTATCCCACTCCCTATCATCCTGGTGTGCTCCATGTGCCTATCCAATAACCGCTTAAATGTTCCTAAAGTGTCTGACTCCACTATCACTGCAGGCAGTCCATTCCACACCCCAACCACTCTCTGCGTAAAGAACCTACCTCTGATATCCTTCCTATATCTCCCACCACGAACCCTATAGTTATGCCCCCTTGTAATAGCTCCATCCACCCGAGGAAATAGTCTTTGAACGTTCACTCTATCTATCCCCTTCATCATTTTATAAACCTCTATTAAGCCTCCCCTCAGCCTCCTCCGCTCCAGAGAGAACAGCCCTAGCTCCCTCAACCTTTCCTCATAAGACTTACCCTCCAAACCAGGCAGCATCCTGGTAAATCTGGAGTATGTATTTTTGCTCCCTTTGAAATTTGACATCCTTGTGTCTGTCTTGATAAGTGCAAGACAAAAAACTTTGACAGCAGGTCACTTTCTTCAGCAGCACTGTAATCCAAAGTCTTCTACAGCATATAAGTAGTAAAAGGATGATTAAAAAGAGGAGTGGGATCAATTACAGGCCTGGAAGGGGATTTATGCATGGAGGCAAAGGACATGACTGAGGTACTAAATCATTACTTTGCATCTGCCTATGTTGCCCAAGTTATAGTGAAAGAGGAGGCTGTTGAGACACTGGACAGGTAAAATATTGATAAAAAGGAGCGGCTGGCTGTAAAAGTTAAGTCACCAGAATCAGTTTAGATGCATCCAGGGATACTGAGGGAAGTAAGGAAATTGCAGTGGCAACGGTCATAATTTTCCAATCCTACTTGGGGTGGTGTCAGAGGACTGGAGAATTGTAAATGTTAAACCCCTGTTGAAAAAGAGTTTAAAGGTAAACTCAGCAACTACAGACCAGTCAGTTTAACCTCAGTGGTGGGAAAGTTTTTCAGAAACAGTAATTTGGGGCAAAACAGTCACTTAGGCACATGTGGGTTAATTAAGGAAAGCCAGAAGGGATTTGTTAAGGACAGATCATGCTTACCTAGCTTGCTCAAGTTTCATAATGAGGTCGTAGAAAGGGTTGTTGAGGATAATGTGGTTGATGTGCTGTACACGGTCTCCCTAAAGGCATTTGATGAAGTGCTGCGCAACTGACCTGTGAGCAAAGTTGGAGCTCATGAAATAACAAGGAAAGTAGCAGGATGGATATCAAGTTGGCTGAATGGCAGGAAACAATGCAGTGGTGAATGGTTATTTTTCATACTGGAGGAAAGTTTTATAGTGGGGTTCAGATGAAATGGGTGTCAGGACCCCTGCCCTTTCTGCTATATATTAATGAACTTAGACTTTAGTCCTTAGCGCATCATTTTAAAATTTTCAGATGACAAAACTTGGAAGTATTGTGAACTGGGTCCCAATTCTGGAACTCCCTTAATTTCAATGGCTGTTCCCTACAATGTGGAGATGCCAGCGTTGGACTGGGGTAAACACAGTAAGGAGTCTCACAACACCAGGTTAAAGTCGAACAGGTTTATTTGGTAGCAAAAGCCACTAGCTTTCAGAGCGCTGCTCCTTCGTCAGGTGAGTGGGATTTCAGTTCATAAACAGGGCATATAAAGACACAAACTCAATTTACAAAATAATGGTTGGAATGCGAGTCTTTACAGGTAATCAAGTCTTAAAGGTACAGACAATGTGAGTGGAGAGAGGGTTAAGCACAGGCTAAAGAGATGTGTATTGTCTCCAGCCAGGACAGTTAGTGAGATTTTGCAAGCCCAGGCAAGTCGTGGGGTTACAGATAGTGTGACATGAACCCAAGATCCCAGTTGAAGCCGTCCTCATGTGTGCGGAACTTGGCTATCAGTCTCTGCTCAGCGACTCTGCGTTGGCGTGTGTCGTGAAGGCCGCCTTGGAGAACACTTACCCGAAGATCAGAGGCCGAATGCCCATGACCGCTGAAGTGTTCCCCAACAGGAAGAGAACACTCTTGCCTGTTGATTGTTGAGCGGTGTTCATTCATCCGTTGTCGTAGCGTCTGCATGTTCTCCCCAATGTACCATGCCTCGGGACATCCTTTCCTGCAGCGTATCAGGTAGACAACGTTGGCCAAGTTGCAAGAGTATGTACTGTGTACCTGGTGGATGGTGTTCTCGCGTGAGATGGTGAGAACACCATCCACCAGGTACACGGTACATACACTTGCAACTCGGCCAACGTTGTCTACCTGATACGCTGCAAGAAAGGATGTCCTGAGGCATGATACATTGGGGAGACCATGCAGACGCTACGACAACGTATGGATGAACACTGCTCCACAATCACCAGGCAAGAATGTTCTCTTCCTGTTGGGGGTCACTTCAGCGGTCATGGGCATTCGGCCTCTGATCTTCGGGTAAGCTATCTCCAAGGCGGCCTTCACGACACACGCCAACGCAGAGTCGCTGAGCAGAGACCGATAGCCAAGTTCTGCACACATGAGGACGGCCTCAACTGGGATCTTGGGTTCATGTCACACTATCTGTAACCCCACGACTTGCCTGGGCTTGCAAAATCTCACTAACTGTCCTGGCAGGAATCAATATGCATCTCTTTAACCTGTGCTTAACGCTCTCTCCACTCATATTGTCTGTACCTTGAAGACTTGATTACCTGTAAAGACTCGCATTCCAACCATTATTTTGTAAATTGAGTTTGTGTCTTTATATGCCCTGTTTGTGAACTGAAATCCCACTCACTTGACGAAGGAGCAGCGCTCCGAAAGCTTGTGGCTTTTGCTACCAAATAAACCTGTTGGACTTTAACCTGGTGTTGTGAGACTTCTTGCTGTACAACACATGTACTGCAGCGTTTCAAGAAGGCAGCTCACCACCACCTTCTCAAGGGATGGGCAATAGATGCTGGCCTAGCCAGTGACGTGCACATCCCTTGAATGAATAAAAAAGAACTGCGTGCAGGATAGAATTAAACATCAAAAGGACAGAGGTAGGATGATGGAATAGGCAGACATGTGGCAGATGAAATTTAATGCAGACAAGTGTGAAGTGATTCATTTTGATAGGCAGAATAGAAATGGGCAATATAGAATAAAAAGCTAAATTTCTAAAGGGGGTGTGGGATCGGAGGGACCTGGGGGTGTATGTGCACAAATGGTTGAAGGTTGCAGGGCAGAGTAAGTAAGTATTTGATGAAGCATATGGGGCCCTGGGCTTTATAAGAAAGGGCATGAAGTATACAAGCCAGAACGCTCTGATATACCTGTATAAAACACTGGTTCGGTCTAAGTTGGAGTATTGCGTACAGTTCTGGGAAACCACACTCTAGGAAGGATGTGAAAGCATTGGCGATGATGTAGAAGAGATTCACGAGAATGATTTCAGGGTTGTGGAACTCAGTTATGTAGATAGATTGGAGCAGAGAAAGTTTAGAGGTGATTTGATAGTTATTGCAAAATCATGAGGGGCCTGGACGGAATTGTTCAGAAGAAACTGTTCCCAATGGAACAAGAACCAAAGGACACTGATTTAAGGTGATTGGCAAAAGAAGCAAAGGCAACATCAGGAAAAACTGCACAGCAAGTGGTAATGATATGGAAGGTACTTTGAGAGTGTGGTAGAAGCAAAATCAATTGCGACTTTCGAAAGAAAATTGGACCATTATCTGAAGAGGAAACGTTTGCAGGGGTGCAGGGAAACAGGGAAATGGGTGAATTGCTCTTGCAGTGAGCCAGTACTGACATGCTGAGCCAAAGAGCTGCCTTTGGTGTTGTAAGATTCCTTTGATCTAGTGAGAAAACTCCACAAATGTAATCTGTTACATCCCCAGGAGATGAAAAGTTTCATTACTATTACTTTTCTAATGTGGACACTTCCACATCCATATAGCCTGCAAATATTGTCTCAGCTTACTAAAGCTGAGTGAGAGGAATGGAAAAGCAGGTGTGGAATCACACTTCATAATCCACTGCCTTCATGCAATTTGTCGACCGTGTCACAAATCAAGGATGTTGCTGGACTGCAGCAAGGCAGTTATACTGCACTACCAGGAATATTTGTTGTATTTGTGTTGGTGCTACTGAAGATGGTTCTAGTTATCCTGTAAATCTGAATGGACTCTGCTCGGTTCTGCTCTCCTGCCTCGTTCTAAATTCTAAGATACGTGAGATTCACTTCAGGACAGGAGCCACAAACTAGAATGACTTTCAAATACTCTATTGTTAGAGATGCTGCACTCTTAGACTAATGGACTACTGGCCTTTATGCCAAGAGACCTAAAGTACAAGGGGGTGGATGTTACACTACAGCTATAGAAAGTTCAGATTAGATCACACCTGAAACACTGTTCAGTTCTGTGCTCCATGTCTTAGGATATATTGACTTTGGAGGGAGTGCAGCATAGATTACTACAATGATACCTGAACTCTAAGGGTTAAGTTACAAAGATTACAAAAATATTGTGCAATTTAGTGATGAATGAATTGCAGTTTTTAAGGTATTAAGGAGACCTGACAGAGTAAGAGAGGTTCTCTATGATAGGGTAGGTGCAGAGAGGCCCCCCTCCCTCTAATAGGATTAGTGCAGAGAGAGCCCACCCACCCCCCCTCTCCCCAACCCCGGATAGGGTAGGTGCAGGGAGGATGAGTAGAGATTCTAGGATGAGGGGAAAGAACCAGGCCCCTCAGGAATAAAGCTAGGAAGCACTTCTATGTGCAAAGATGGTAAATGTTAGTGATAAGAAGTGCTGGAAATACTCTGCAGGTCTGACAGCATTAATGGAGAGAGAAACAAAGTAAATATTTTGAGTCCAATATGACTTCAGAAGTTTGTAATTTCTCAACTAACAGCATTTGATGTTTAGTCAGTTGATTTGAGGTTGATAGATTTCTGATAACTGAAGGTGTTTAGGGATATGGAGCAAAGGTGAGTATTTGGAGCTAGGCAGACGTTCAGCCATGATCTGAACTGAATGATGGAACATTTGGGTGAGGTAAAGGCCTCAGGCTTGATGTTGGCCTGAACAATGATATCAAAAGGGGTTGAGGTTAGAATGATCTGTGATGAGTGGAAATGTTGGACTTGGAATAGAAGGGTTGTAAGGGGAAGGAAATGGAATTGGTTAGGTGCATTGGCCATGTTAAATTCTCTCTCCGCGTACCCAAACAGGCACCGGAGTGTGATGATTAGGGGATTTTCACAGTAACTTTGTTGCAGTGTTAATGTAAGCCTACTTGTGACACTAATAAATAACTTGAAACTTAAACTTTAAATACCACAGTGCTTGGGTAAAGTCTGTCAGAATCTGAAAGGAGAGGGGAATTGACATATCGACGGCACTGGATCGTAATACCGGGGACCAGGAGAAATAGCGGTGGATATTTGAGATACTGGTTCGCTGCTAATCAGGAAAGCTGATAACTGGTGGAACATCAGCAGTTGATTCTGGTGGGGTGGGATTGCCCAAATGAGACGGATAAACTGAGGATGTATCAGGGTTTTGTGTCCGTTATTTGCCACAATAATCTTGATGTAGCTGTGGCTTTGCCCAGCTTTGTGTTGATATAAATTGAGCTTGTTGCTTTAATTGGTGATTTTTGGTTGTGCAGGGTCTATTTGCACGACGTCGACAGTTACTCCTCACTGAGGGCCCCCACCTCTATTATGTAGATCCTGTCAACAAGATTCTGAAAGGGGAGATTCCCTGGTCACAGGAGCTGCGTCCAGAAGCCAAGAACTTCAAAACCTTTTTTGTTCATACTGTAAGTATGGGATGGACAGTTTGTTTTATGCATGGGCCTGGATCCAATAATAAAATATTGTAATTGGTAGATCCACTGCCAACTCTTCAATATTAGACACTGGCACGATATCATTCCAATGCAGGGCTTTGGCTAGAATAGTGAGGGCCAATTGTGATATTCAATCATTTTGGTTGGGCCACATGTGAAAAGGGTTAGGGAGGGAACAGTTGTGAGTGTGGACTGTTGAGAGCAGGAAGCAATGGTTTTGTTCACAGTTGTTCTGTGGCTCTGGAAGCAGCGCTCATGTCTCACTTATTACCTTCGGCCATGACCTCTGAATCGTGGCAAGAAAAGAAAAATCATGTGCCCGTGTGTCATGGGAACGTGGAATCAATTCCTGGCTCCTCTTGTCAGAATTGCCCCATGACGGTCAGCACTGCTGCCTTGGAGGAGAAGTTGTGAGTAGCAGCTTTGAGACCCCCTGGCTTAGGCAATCAATTTGGCTTCATAATATGATACAAAAAAATGACCAGGGGAGGTGTAAAGTGAAGAGCCATATGTGTGGTTTAGATTTAAGGTGCCTTTTACTATCCAAGATGTGTGCTCATGAGTCTTGAAGTCTTAAGCTACAGTTACATTAATCTATGCTGGTGCAATGCCATCCCAGTTCCTGTAGTCAGACCAAAGTCCACTTGCTAGCTTGGCCAAGGCCCTGGAATGCTTCAGTCATAGTGTCAACTGTATAAAACCCAAAAATCAAAGTGGCAGCAGTGGTGATATAAAAGCAGTTTTGAACTGGTTATGGTGTGCAGATTGGACCCTCCAGGTGACTCTGAAATACAACAGGGTCCTTGTGTGGAATTGTGCAGGAATCAATGCAGCTCAACAACCATTCTGTGCTCCATTAGGGTGTTGGTACTGTGGAAGTGCTTCGATACAAAATAATTCTGAATCCAACTCTTGGTATCCCACAGTGGGTAAATACAGCCACATTTGAACAAGAAGCATTGATGAGAATATTTTGAGTTCTCTCTCTCTCCCTTGGAGATGTGTGCAAGCAAAGTGAGTCTTTATAATGGGGAGTATCAGTGAGCTGATATGAAGCTATTACAGTGTTACTTACTTGGTTTTCTTTTTGTGCAGCCTAACCGGACATATTACTTAATGGATCCCAGTGGAAATGCACACAAATGGTGCAGAAAGATCCAGGAAGTGTGGCGACGGCGGTACCAGAGCCAACAGAATGCTGGCACCTAGCAAATTGCAGCTTACATATACGGAGAAGCTTCCTCTCGAGCTGCTGATGCTCCTCAGTCAGAGCTGTAGCACTGCAAAGAAAGCCTCCCAACCCCCTCATCCATTTCTCTCTCTTTCTCCCCCCCCCCCCCCCCCCCCCCGCTCTTTCTCCCTTCTCCCCCCCACCCCCATCGCTCTTTCATCCCCCCCCCACTCTTTCTCCTTACCCCCCCCCTCGCTCTTTCTCCTTACCCCCCCCTCGCTCTTTCTCCTTACCCCCCCCTCGCTCTTTCTCCTTACCCCCCCCCTCGCTCTTTCTCCTTACACCCCCCTCGCTCTTTCTCCTTACCCCCCCCTCGCTCTTTCTCCTTACCCCCCCCTCGCTCTTTCTCCTTACCCCCCCCTCGCTCTTTCTCCTTACCCCCCCCTCGCTCTTTCTCCTTACCCCCCCCTCGCTCTTTCTCCTTACCCCCCCCTCGCTCTTTCTCCTAACTCCCCCCTCGCTCTTTCTCCCTTACCCTCCCCCCTCGCTCTTTCTCCCTTACCCCCCCCTTGCTCTTTCTCCCTTACCCCCCCCTCGCTCTTTCTCCCTTACCCCCCCCTCGCTCTTTCTCTTCTCCCCCCCCCCCCCTCACTCTTTCTCACCCTCTTTCCCCCCCCCCCCTTTTCTTCCTAACTTAAAACGAAACAGCCTATGGCATCCAGATGAATTGTTATATTTGTGTGTGTGTGGGTTGTGGTGGGGGCAGGCTTGTTCCAACCTTTTTTTTCTTCCTTCCTTTCCATGTAAGTGGGATTGCGGGTTGCTTTGCCTGCTCTTTGTGCTGCAGGCCTATCGTATCACAGATAGGAAGCCCTTGTCTCTCTATGCGTACCGTCTGCTGTCGTTCCAGGTTGCTGAATAATTGATGCTTTTAGAAAAAAATCACGCGTTTATAAACTGCTTCACAGGCAGATTGCAAAACTCAATCTGTGCGTGTACCCGCAACCCCCATTCCAGTTCAGGCAGCCCTCCATTTACACAGGGCCTGATCTTTGTGATATTACCTTTTTATTTTTTGTTTTACTTTTTTTTAAATTATTCAAGAGCTGTGTAAATTTTCACTTCCATTCTTGCTTTCTTCTGGCCTCTTGACTCCTGCAGCATTGCTTTCTCATTTGTACGAATGCCAAGGGTATATAGTGGTACTGAGAAGTCGATCTGCATATAAACACACTTCAATGCAGAAGGAAATCCCTTATTTATGCAGTGACTTTCCCAGAGTGAAGCTGTTATTGATCTAACCTTACGGCTGGTCCTGTTTCTCCAAGTTGGTTATGGTTGATCAAGCTACACACTCAAAACAGAAGATGAAGTTTTGTAATTAATTGACCTGTTCTTATCGAACCAGTCCCATGTGCTGCGGTAGAATTCTGTACATGTCTTATTTTATATAATTGTTTGCCCGTTCTAATTCAGTTTCAAAGCAGGCTGCTGTTAAGTTGTTGCCCGTAATCAAAAGGATTTAAATGAATTATTGTTCTTAGACAGTCAGTGCATTTTGCTTGGCTGAAAATATTAATCTGAGCAAGTTGGGTTCATCACTGTGCAAAGCACTGAACTAATACACGCTTAAACCAACAAGTTATTTTGCTGCTTCTCCCTGCCCTTAAATAATTGAAGTATCCAAAACTGTTTGTGATGGTGCAATATTCGCTTGCTAAAATTTAAACTTGCTTTGTGCTAGATTTCTGTCATGGAGTCAGGCTTGTGGGCAGCTGGAAAACGTTTATGCAACCAGATGTTCACTTTCCAAGTTGCAGCATTTTGTTTACTGCTGGTGACTCCAATCTCAGCATAGTACAACATGTGCCCAAGATCTGCCTTTGGCCATTGGTCTCTGACCAACGGAACAGGGTGTTGAAGGCAACAGGGATTGAGGTACTTGGCTGTGCTCAATGCTACACACTCGTACACGTGACTGGATTTGAAAGTACCCAGTCTGCTGTGTATAACTTCTGTAAATTTTCTGTGTGTATATATGTGTGTGTGTTTGCAGGGGGTGGGTTAGAATTACGCCTGGTACTTGTGTAACCGCAGTGAGACACTTCCAGGATTCTCCCTGTGTGCGCAAACAAAATTCGGAAGGTGTTGGGGGGAGGGGGGAGGAAATCCACTTGAAGCAACAAAAATTATAGCTGGCCAGGGCTTCCCAATGCTTCACCTGTAAGTAGCTAAGTCACCTGTAAGTAGCTAAGTCACCTGTAAGTAGCTAAGTCACCTGTAAGTAGCTAAGTCACCTCTAAGTAGCTAAGTCACCTCTAAGTAGCTGAGCCACACAGACCCAGAGGTTTCTGGTTCAATTGTTGACAAGGGCAACAGTTCACCTTTGCATCCTCGGGTTAGCGCGATACAATTTAGCCCGGCTTCCTACTCCAGTTTATTATCCCTGGGCAAAGTGGATATTTAAGGAGGATGGGTTTGGACTTGGGTGTCGAGCCACTCTGCCCCACTGAGCATGAATTGCCCACTGGCTTACCATCAGGTCATCCAATGAGAATAGCCACCTCGGCAAGGACAGAAAGAGTAGTCACTGCTCATCTAACCAAACTCGATCACAATCCATATCCTAGGGAAGGGGAGAAACTAACACTGCTAATCTGTAACAGCGGGTCATGTATGGGGCAGTGCAATGCTTAAAGACTGAGGGTTTTGCCAAACCAAATGGTAATGTATATTTAAGAGTGATGTGCTGTCTAGAACAGAAACTGTCCATTACACAACAAAACCCGAGACTAATTCAATTGCAAAGTGACTTACATGAAATGTGATTTGGAATACAGGCAGTGAAGCTCTTCACTTGTTCTCCCTTTGTGTTTTGTTTTTATTTTCCCTCTGTTTTGCTACAGTCTGAGCAGCCCATGATCTGTGTGGGTGTCTGGTGAGGGACTGCTGGCTTGCAGGGTGAGCTGTGAATGCAGACGACCTGTACCCAGGGCCCTGCCCATCGGCTACCTACATTCAGTAGGTTGACCACTGCAGCATGTGACTTAAACATTTGATTTCTGATCCATCCACAGGTTGGCTGGCTACTGTAACTTGAAAGGGCAGCCTCCAGTCAGTCTTCCAGTGATCATCCAACAGCAGTATAAGCCTTGTTACAAGAGAGGGTTTGGGCCCAGGAATGGGTTGCAACTGCTAGAATAGAAACCATCTATTAACATAATCCATCACCTTGTCACTTTCCACTTTTCACCCCAGTACACAAGGTGAAACCTCTGCATTTGACCTCTGAAACCTGACCAGGTGGAGCCTCAGCTTCTGCTGTCATAGGATGGCCATTGTTGTACTAGTTTCATTTTCTCTAAGCCATCAATATCTTGTCCCAGCTAATTTTGTCCAGGTTGCAGAGCCCCGCTTCATTAGATCTTTAACTCCTGATCAGTTAATAAGTTTTATCAGGTTTTATTTTTGTAGATGTTCTTGTGTAGGTCCCTATTCAACCACAAAAGCTTTAGAAGGAGTAACCTGCCCTCTAAACACCTTTATAACAGCAGGAGCAGCCATTGGGACAAAGGGGATACTGTGCTTGCTCTCTCAAATGCTTTTACAGCATTTGTTTTGAAAGATCAATGCTTGACAACTTGCTTTTAACGGGTGACAACTGCTTATGGTGTGTGTAAAACATATGGCAGTTTCATCCCTTAAATATTGTTGTACGTGCGGGGGGTGACAAGAATTGAGAAAGGTGCAATTTGGAAAAGTGAGTTGACAGTGATGCAGATTTTACAGTTTAAAGATGAATAGGTAGGTGTTTCATCTTTGAGTGACCATGCATTGGCTGCCTCACTGACTACACTCATTAAAAGGCCTCCTTATTGCAATAGTGGAGACACAGCTGTCTTTTTTTGTGGATCTTGAGTTGTCTGTGTATTTATCAGCCCTGTAAGACACTGGGTAAAAAAAGTAAACAAGGGGAGAAGCAACAGGAATCCAGTATCTCATCACTCCCAAACCATAGCAGCATTAAAACAACATAGAGTTAGCACTTTGTGTTGTTAGCTGGTGCATATAGTTTGTGATCAGACAATGTCAATCAGAGTACAACAGTTTCCTCCCCTTATGTACTTTTGTGGGAGTGTAAGTTGACAATTTGATTATACTATTCGACATCATGGTGAGTTGTACTTTATGGATTTACTGTTCAAAACACCATTTTGTGTTTCCTTGTGATTGTACAACTGATGACAGCATCCATGGCGTGCTGCCTTAATCTGGGAGTCCTTTCCAAGTCTACTCTGAGCATGTGTGTGTTTTTGTGTAGTGTGCTTTTTTTAAAAAAATGTGATTTCACGTGTTATGCTTCACCGTGTTTGTATAAATCTGATGCACTTAGACATGCCTGCAGTGCAGTGAGAACTGAGCAAACTTCAATCTTGGCACTTTACAGCTAGTGCTCTTTCAGCGAGCAAGTGCAGATTGTTTAAGAAAATTCACCACTCCCATTCCTCCTTACCCCAACCAATTCTCAACCTTGACACATATAGTTGTAGTATTGCTAATTTCTGCAGCTAGAATTCTGTATGGTCCTGAACAGCATATGTGTGTTTGGCGCCGTTGAAACCTCACTTGCAGTAACCTTATTTATCTCAAACGGGTTAGCATCCAAATTGTGGAGCGAGGACTTTCAGATAAAGAGCAATAAGCTCACGTACTCTGATAACCCACACTGTTGATCTCAGAACCCCTGTTTCGTGAGCAATTAAGGAGAAGAAATTCTGCCTCACTCCCAAAAATTCCTTGCCGCTTGCACGTTTTGTCCAGGTTGGTGATCATAGTGATGGTCATATGGTGTCAAGATCCTGACTGGGTTAGAGACCAGCGGCACTGATGCACAAGGGCAATGAGCTAAGTAAAACCAGCCTGAAGCAAGTAATGCAATATATTAAACCCCACACACTTTATTTTGTTTTTGTCTTATTCTTGTCAGATTACTTACTGGTTAAAGCTAGCCTGTAGTTCAGTCTGTTATTTAAATTCTAATATATGAGTTGCATCTGGAGATAATTCATGTTCAGGGGCCATGTTGTGTATGTATGTGATGTTCAGCCTTTGAATATGAATAACTATTGTAAACTATAATATTTTGACTTTGTTTCCAGGCTTTTATTATATAAATTTTCTATTTGGTCAATGATTTGAATCATATTCCTCATAATTTAATGAACGTATAATACTTTCTGAATATTTGTGCTTTGGATGGAGCGGAATGATTTGAACTTTTCACGTAATGCTCAATAGTTATGTAATTAAAGCATGTAGGGGTTGTAGGTATAAAACATCAAATCTTTCTCTTGCCTCGTTATTTGAACAGTAATTTCTGTATCACAGTTGGTCACAGTATTGCCTCTGGGACAGAAGGTTGTGGTTTGAGTAGGGTTAACCCTAACTTCTGCTCCAGGCTGCTAGTGCAACCCAGTACTGAGGACGGACATACTGTCTAGTGAGCATCTAAAAGATAACAAAAACACACTTCAAAGAGCAGGGAGTTAGTTTTATTGCTGCCATTATGCCTGAAACAGCATCACCAGAAATATTTCACTTGTACATCTCATTGCTGATTCTGGGATCCCGCTTTCCTGTACAAGTGTCTCAGAGCAACTGGATGAGTGTGCGCCACCTTGATGTTCCATGAGGTGCTGTATAAATGTATATCTGGTGCTGATATTGCAAAACCTGGAGAGATGGCCTTGAGTCTTTTGTGCTTCTGCATTAGTTTGTCACTTAATATAAAAACCTGCTCGCAGTTGAGTCGTCTTAACGCAGGAAACTCCACTGCTGGCTTATCTGCTGTGTGTACCAGTCATGCACAACATGCTATGCTGTTGGCTAATTTCAGAAATGTTAGATCATAAAAAATGATGTTTGCTTCCTGATGCCTGTGTCTCGGCCCCTGTCAGGGATGGAGCCGGCTCCATAAGCACTGTACAATCCACTTTGGCCAAACTGCCTGCCAGCAGTCTTGGGCAAAATGGCCACTTGGGTGACGTGCAAGAATGTTGCTGATGTCCAGGACGTTATACTTCCGTGTGAGACAACACTTGAGAATGATACAAATTCTAGGCAATAAAATACAATCGGTTAATTGACTGTAACCCTGTGAGACATGCAGTGTGAAGTTGTGAAAAGTAGCCCAACAGTTGTCTTATTGTACTGGTGGAGATGCACCAAGTATTACACGGCTGGGGCACACAGTTGTCACTACACCATTCTGGAGGTGATAGAGCAGCTTCTTATGTTGTGGTTAGATTATGAAGAAAAATGGACCAAATGTTGCTGTGGAGGGGCATCTAATAATGTCCGCCACTTGTTAGACTCTCTAAAACATGAAGGAATGTGATACTGCACTTGTAATAATTTTCAGTGCCAAAGCTCTTGTTTAGAAGTAATATTTGGCACGTATCTCATTAAAGGTTTCTCGAACTAGACTGAACTTCCTATTTCGCGAACGTGACAACTTCACGCCACTCAATGCATTTGAATGGTGGGACATGGGGGAGGGTCATAGGACAGTTATCAGGAATGGGAATCCACTCATTGTGTCCCTATCATTCCAGCTGAGATCAGCTTCAATAAGAAGTTTCATTTGGATGTCTATAAGACTATAAGACATAGGAGCAGAATTAGGCCACTTGGCCCATCAAGTCTGCTCCGCCATTCAATAATGGCTGATTTTTTTTCTCATCCTCATTCTCCTGCCTTTTCACCATAACCCCTGATCCCCTTATCAATCAAGAACCTATCTATCTCTATCTTAAAAATACTCAATGACCTGGCCTCCACAGCTTTCTACAGTAAAGAGTTCCACAGATTCATCACTCTCCTGCTGAAGAAATTCCTCCATCTCTGTTTTAAAGGATCGTCCCTTTAGTCTGTGGTTGTGTCCTCTGGTTCTAGTTTTTCCTATTAGTGGAAACATCCTCTCTACCTCCACTCTATCCAGGCCTCGCAGTATCCTGTAAGTTTCAATACAATCCCCCCTCATCCTTCTAAACTCCAACGAGTACAGACCCAGAGACCGTTCCCCATACAAGCTCTTCATTCCAGGGATCATTCTTGTGAACCTCCTCGGGACCCTTTCCGAGGCCGGCACATCCTTCCTTAGATATGGCGTCCAAAACTGCTCACAATACTCCAAATGGGGTCTGACCAGAGCCTTATACGGCCTTAGAAGTACATCCCTGCTCTTGTATTCTAGCCCTCTCAACATGAATGCTAACATTGCATTTGTCTTCCTAACTGCCGACTACACATTGACTTTAAGAGAATCTTTAAACAATGACTCCCAAGCCCTTTTTGTGTTTCTGATTTCCTAAGCATTTACCCATTTAGAAAATAGTCAATGCCTCCATTCCTCCTCCCAAAGTGCATAACCTCACACTTTTCCACATTGTATTCCATCTGCCACTTCTTTGCCCCACTCTCCTAACCTGTACAAGTCCTTCTGCAGCCCCCATGCTTCCTCAATACTACCTGTCCCTCTACCTGTCTAGCATGCTGACCTCTTCTCCCACTGTAAATACTGACAAGTCATTATTTGGCATGCCTGTTATTTTCACTGACATCGGCTTTCAAGAGGCCCACATTGCTTTTATCCCCTCATATGTAATTGTAAAAGTTGTGTTGATTGTGATATTCCTTGTAAGTTTCTTTTCATACTGTTTCTGCATTTACTCTGTTTTGTCACCTTTTAGTGCACTTTGTATCTTTGAAGATGCTGTATTACCATAGGCCAGAATTTTTGTTTTTCCTCTTAGTTTTATGTTCTGTCTTTTCTCTTCAGTTATTCATGACTGCTTTTACTTGACAAATAAAACTCTTCCCCTTTAGGGGGATTAATGCATTGCATTAAATGCTTTATTTGAACATCTCCCGTCGATCTTCTGTCATTTTACTTGTAAATTTGCCCAGTTTCCTGTGGAAAGACTATCTCGTCACATTGAAGTCAGTTTTAATTAAATCTAGAATCATAGTAGGTGTTCCTCTCTTTCAAACTCGAATCATATTATAAATGTTAAATTGTTAACTAAATCTGGTCTCTTACTTATTAGTAAATCGAATATGACCTGACCCTTAACTATCCTGTTATCCAAGATGTTGACCCAGCAACAGTGAAGGAACTGTGATATATTTGCAAGTCAGGGTGCTGAGTGACCCTTCCAGGGTGGAGGTGTTCCCAGGTATCAGCTGCCCTTCTTCTTCGAGATGGTAGCGATCATGGGTTTGGAAGGTGCTGTCTGAGGAACACTACTGAGTTCCTACAGTGCATCTTACAGATGGTAGACACTATTGCCACTGTGCATCGATGCTGGAGGAAGTGAATGTTTGTAGAAGGGGTGCAAATCAGCAGGCTGGATGGTGTTGTGTTTCCTCAATGTTGTTGGAGCTGTACTCATCCAGACAAGTGGAGAGTCATAGAGGTCTACAGCACAGGAAAAAACCCCTTGGCCCATCGCGTCTGCACCAGTCCAAGACAAAACACCTAACTATTCTAATCCCATTTTCCAACACTTGGCCCCATAGTCTTGTATGCCTTGTCATCGCAAGTGCCCATCTAAATACTTGTTAAATGTTATGAGTATCTCTGCCTCCACCACCCTTTCAGGCAGTGTTCCAGACTCCCTAACATTGTCAATTTTTCCTTACATCCCCTCTAAACCTTCTGCCCCTTACCTTAAATACATGCCGCCCCCAAATCATTGATTTTTCCACCACGGTATTCCATCACATTCCTGAGTTTCTTGTCAATGGTGGACAGCTTTTGGAGAGTTAGGAGATGAGTTACTCGCCACAAGATTCCTGGCCTCTGACCTATTGTAGCACATTATTTATATAGCTGTCAATGGTAACTCCCAAGATGTTGGTAGTAGGGATTCAGCAATGGTAATGCCATTGAATATTGAGTGGTGATGGTTAGATCCTCTCTTGCTGGAGATGGTCATTGCCTGGCACTTGTGATGCAAATGTTACTTGTCACTTGTCTGCCCAAGCCTGGATAATGTCCAGTTCTTGCTGCATTTGGACATGGATTGCTTCAGTATGAGAGGAGTCACGAATGGTGTTGAACATTGTGCAGGCATCAGCAAACATCCCCACTTCTGACCTTATGGTGAAGCAACTGAAAATGGTTGGGCCTCGGACACTATCCTAAGGAATTCCTGCACTGACTTCCTGTAACGGAGATGATTGACCTCCAAATTACCACAACCATCTTGAGAAAATGCTGGAAAATCTCAGCAGGTCTGGCAGCATCCATAAGGAAAGAAAAGAGCTGACTCTTCTCAATTCTTCTCTCCTTACAAATGCCGCCAGACCTGCTGAGATTTTCCAGCATTTTCTCTCTTGGTTTCAGATTCCAGCATCTGCAGTAATTTGCTTTTTTTCACCATAACCACCTTCCTTTGTATCAGGTATGACTCCAACCAGCAGATACATATTTTCCCCTGATTCCTATTGACTCTTGTTTTGCTAGGGCTCCTTGATGCCACACTTGGTCAAATGCTGCTTGATGTCAAAGGTGGTTCTCTCCTCACCTTAAATGTGGTGCGATGAGTAGGAGAGTGGAATTAGACTTGGTGGGACATTAGAGGGTGCAGGGAGAGAAAGGAAAAATGAGATGAAGGATTTGAGGGGGATGGTGGAATTAGTTTGGCGGAGGAGGAGCGGTTTGTTGAAAAGAGTGGGATTAGTTTTAGTGGGTATTGCAGGATAGGCTGCTAACGGAGTGGGCTGTGTGTGGCTGGATAGAGAAGGATGAGGATTCAGAATGTGATTACAGGTTATTTTGGAATTACGTTTAAAATTATTGGCCTTGCAGAGTATGAAGTGCTCAGATACTATCTTGGTTCTTTTCCTGGACGATCTGGACTCAATAGTTCTCATTTGCATGACTGGCATTCCGCAATGCAACGGTTGAGAGATCTGATCCAATGCAGGTAAGGATTTGCGTGGAATATAAAACTACAATATTCTGCAAATATATAGTGAGGCCGCTTGCCTGTAACGTTTACAGGTCATAGAGGTTTATAGCATGGAAACAGGCTCTTCGGCCCAACTTGTCCATGCTGCCTTTTTTAAAACCCCTAAACTAATCCCAATTGCCTGCATTTGGCCCATATCCCTCTATACCCATCGTACCCATGTAACTATCTAAATGCTTTTTAAAAGATAAAAGATACTTCTGGCAGCTTGTTCCAGACACTCGCCACCCTCTGGACACTTTTGTATCTCTCACCTTAAACCTGTGCCCTCTAGTTTTAGACTCCCCTACCTTTGGGAAAAGATATTGACAATCTACCTTGTCCATGCCCCTCATTATTTTATAGACCTCTATAAGGTGTGGACGGGTGCTGATCCTCCCTCAGAATTACACCTTGCTGCCACTAGATGGCGGTTTCCACCAGGAAACGTTACAGAGACGGGTTGCAATAAGTTGCAGAACTTTCCAAATGTAATGGGAACAATGTAAACCGGACTCAGTGCAACATGTGGAAACCGTCATCTTCTCATTTCTAACATTTATGTAGGGTTGCTATATTCCAAGAGTTCCCCTGAACAAAGGCCTTTTTTACAGTAGTCAAAGAAAAACATTCCAATAGCTAAAACTGACTAAATGGTAATGCAACAGACGTTAATGCATTCGTCGTTAACATACATAAACATTTAACGTGATAAATATATCCTTTCCCATAAAGAGGAACTCTGGTAGTTTATATATAATAGGCCATCTGCCTACATACAGAATTTCTGGGACATGTCACCGAAAGAATAAATATGGCGGACGAGTGAGGTGGAACGGGACGCAGCATAGCTGCCGGAAGGTGGGGCAGTGGGTGGCGCGGAGGCTGCCGGGAGGTGGGGCAGTTGGCGGCGCGGAGGCTGCCGGGAGGTGGGGGTGGGCGGCGCGGAGGCTGCCGGGAGGTGGGGGTGGGCGGCGCGGAGGCTGCCGGGAGGTGGGGGGGCGGGCGGCGCGGAGGCTGCCGGGAGGTGGGGGGGCGGGCGGCGCGGAGGCTGCCGGGAGGTGGGGGGGCGGGCGGCGCAGAGGCTGCCGGGAGGTGGGGCGGGCGAGAGGCGCGGTGGCGGTTGGTGAGGATGGCGGCGGTGAGCGGATCGTTGTCGGAGGTCTCGGAAAACTTTAACAGTTCCCTGTGTCGGAAATGCTCCGGTCTGGAGCGTGCGGCTACTGCTGCCAAGTGGGTCCGTCTGAATGTTGGCGGCACCCGGTTTCTTAGCACCCGCCAGACGCTGTGCCGTGACCCCAAGTCATTCCTTTACCGCCTGTGCCAAGCCGACCCGGACCTGGATTCCGACAAGGTACCGAGAGGAGGGGATGGGAATGGGGGTGAAGGGATGCATGGGAGGGAGGGGGGTGTGGGGAGGGGAGAGGAGGGGAGGGGAGGGGGGTGTGGGGAGGGAGGGAGGGGGGTGTGAGGAGGGGAGGGAGGGGGGTGTGAGGAGGGGAGGGAGGGGGGTGTGAGGAGGGGAGGGAGGGGGGTGTGAGGAGGGGAGGGAGGGGGGTGTGAGGAGGGGAGGGAGGGGGGTGTGAGGAGGGGAGGGAGGGGGGTGTGAGGAGGGGAGGGAGGGGGGTGTGAGGAGGGGAGGGAGGGGGGTGTGAGGAGGGGAGGGAGGGGGGTGTGAGGAGGGGAGGGAGGGGGGTGTGAGGAGGGGAGGGAGGGGGGTGTGAGGAGGGGAGGGAGGGGGGTGTGAGGAGAAGAGGAGGGGGGGGATGGGGGTGTGAGGAGGGGAGGGAGGGGGGTGTGAGGAGGGGAGGGAGGGGGGTGTGAGGAGGGGAGGGAGGGGGGTGTGAGGAGGGGAGGGAGGGGGGTGTGAGGAGGGGAGGGAGGGGGGGTGTGAGGTAGGTGGGTGAGGTAGGTGGGTGAGGGAGGGGGGGAGAGGGTGGGTGAGGGAGGGGGGAGAGGGTGGGTGAGGGAGGGGGGGGGAGAGGGTGGGTGAGGGAGGGGGGGGAGAGGGTGGGTGAGGGAGGGGGGGAGGGTGGGTGGGTGAGGGAGGGGGGAGGGTGGGTGGGTGAGGGAGGGGGGAGGGTGGGTGGGTGAGGGAGGGGGGGAGGGTGGGTGGGTGAGGGAGGGGGGGAGGGTGGGTGAGGGAGGGGGGGAGGGTGGGTGGGTGAGGGAGGGGAGGAGGGTGGGTGAGGGAGGGGAGGAGGGTGGGTGGGTGAGGGAGGGGAGGAGGGTGGGTGGGTGAGGGAGGGGAGGAGGGTGGGTGGGTGAGGGAGGGGAGGAGGGGGTGGGTGAGGGAGGGGGTGGGTGAGGGAGGGGGGAGAGGGTGGGTGAGGGAGGGGGTGGGTGGAGGGGGGGGGAGGGGGTGGGGGGGGGAGGGGGGGGAGGGAGGGGGTGGGGGGGGGAGGGGGAGGGAGGGGGGGGGGGGAGGGAGGGGGTGGGGGAGGGAGGGGTGGGGGGTGAGTGAGGGAGGGGGTGGGTGAGAGGGAGGGGGTGGGGGAGGGAGGGGGTGGGTGGGTGAGGGGAGGGAGGGGGTGGGTGAGGGGAGGGAGGGGGTGGGTGAGGGGAGGGTGGGGGTGAGAGGTAAGGATAACCCTGCAGTTTAGGATGCAGAATTATAAACCCTCTGGTTAAAAGCGAGCAATAAACTTCCGTCAATATGGTTTGCATAAACTCTGAGCTATTGAGCGGAATGTTTGAGCAGAAATTCGTAGCGTATGACCGAGTGTCCCAGGACATGGCAATTTCCCCAGAATACAAGAACTCTTAATTCAGTATAATTGTCTGATGCATCATGACTTTAGGGAGGGGGAATAACAATTGTCAGTCTGGTAGATATTGTGTACAAACATTGAGAGCATTGTTTTCTAAGAAACGCCATGTTCATCAGCAACTGTACAAAGTTTGCAGTGGTGACAGTTAACCCTGCATCAAGAACATGTACAGGTGAGGATAAAAATGCATAGAACATATCTAAAGTTTATCCTAAACTTTATCCTTTGCTTTGCTATCCAGATGCTGATGGTGTGTATTTTCTACTATAAATTTGTCCTGAATATTAATGGTAAATTATTTTGCCTGGTTTTGTAGTATGGAAACATAGTGCCCACTGAATAAGTGTTTTACAAATTTAGCGGGCAGGGTGCTGGAGAAAGTCCACAATCCGTCGAGTTTCCTGTACTATCTAACGTAGCGGACTGAAAGGCCAATTTTGATATCTGTAAAAGACACTCATGTTTGTTCCAGCAGTTGTTTGTTGCATAGTGAGGCTTCCAGGAGGTTAGAAATTAGATGGGAAGATGCCCTGTGCTTGCTTGCTGACTTTCAGGTGAGGTGCTGTAATTGTCTTTGCCACAACAGAGAGCGTAATCTGCCAGATTTGTCAATGAATATATCTGTTGGTGAGGCTGAGTAAAGGGCAGTAAAGGGATTGGTCTTGCTTCTGATGTTCCATGATAATGGTTGATTGTCACTCGCTATCTAAGTACAAGTCAAGGAATCTAGTAGTGCTGTGCTGTCAACCAGCCATTCCAAATTTTGTTTTGGGATTCGATTTTTTTAACCTAATGAGATCACTCTTCCTTCCCTTTAAACACTATATCTTCAATCACAGCATGCATGCTAGTACACGGCTTGGAAATAACATAGCTCCATAAGAGGTCTGATTGAGATCTCACCACAGCTATTATCTATTGTCTTGGAACTTGTGTTTTAAACACATACGGAGGAATGTATCTGATAGCAGTTTGTTTGATCTTTAGAAGGAAAAGGGAAACCTGAAGGGAGAGGGTTGGACCAAAAGCAACGTTGGAAAGGTGAAGTGATGTGGGGGAATGATTTTGGGCAGGGGCTCGGGAGCAATGGGGTGTAGTGACCAGAAATGGTATAACTTTTATTGAGACAGAGTTTGCCTTATTGCGAATTGCAATCCCGCTGACCTGCCACTCTGCATATGCTTAATATAAAAATCTGTTAATCTCTAGAGGACTACAATATCCTTTACAAAAAGCCTGTTGTATCTTTTGGAACAGGCTGTTGCTTTGTTCCTGAAAATAAACTATTTTCTTTATTTGAAATGTTTAGATTTTGTCTGAACTCCTTGAATCATGTTATTGTCTAAGCTTAAGCGTGAAGCTTCTGGCCTTGTGTTTGATTTGTTGAGATGCTTGAGGCCACAATATCAAGGTCAATGGCCCTGGTTAGTAGCCAGACTGCATCAATGTAATAGACTGTCCAATGGAAAGCGTGTATAAACTGGCCAGAATTCAGTGGGTGGTGTAGCAAAGCTCAGTGAATGTCAGTTACCCGAGGATGAGGGATAGGTATAATAATCTATAGGAAGATGACAATGGGGAGATAAAACCTATCTCAATTAGGATTTCATTTCTGATGAGCTGATATTTTGAGAATGTAGGAGACTGACCGTGTCGATGTTGAACAAACTCTGAGAATTCTTGTCATATTTTTTGACTGTGGGAACAAGTGTAAACATTTCATCATCTGAAATCACTCTTTTTGTATCCACCGAGAGATTGGCCCTGAGAGCTGGCTGGGAAGAAATCCATATGCAGCTTGCAGCAGAACCATAACAGGTGCATGCAACAGGCAGGAAATCCTGCCTCTGAGAGCTGTGGAGTCTGCTGATTCCTTCCTCAGTTCGATTCCAGGCTTGGGTCGCTGTCTGTGTGGAGTTTGCACGTTCTCCCCGTGGCTGTGTGGGTTTCCTTCGGGTGCTCTGGTTTCCTCCCACAGTCTGGAAGACGTGCTGGTTAGGTGGGTTGACTCGAACAGGCGCCGGAGTATGGCAACTAGGGGGATTTCATAGTAACTACATTGCGGTGTTAATGTAAGCCTTACTTGTGACTAATAAATAAACTTTAAACTCAATCCCCTTACCCTTTATGAAAATGTAGTTGTTTTCTATCGCAGCTTCAGGCACTTCAATCAGCAAAGTTTTCCGAGGCCTTCTGGGAAGGTGCGATTCTGTCTGATTTAGTTAGGAGAAAGATGCATGTAGCAATGTACTTAAGTCAATTAAAACAACAGATTCTGTTGTGGAAAACATTTGGAGCAAATAGGATGAGAAAAAAAACACTGGATGCTGGAATAACTCAGGCAGGTATCATCTGTGGTGAGAGAAACAGTCAATGTTTCAGATTGCCTTCCTGACTTGGCGTTGAGTTCAGTCATTTCAAATCATAAACTGCTGTTCTTTTCAGACAGCAGGTTCTGGCCATACTTCTGCTCTTGCCATTGACACGTCCTCTAGATCCATCTTTTGTTTTTTTACTTCCCCTTATCGCCTACCTTTGATTTGCACCATTATCTCTTTAGTCATTTCAGTCACTCTTGCCTTCCACCCTATTGCACACCCTCCATTCTGTTCTTCCTCATCCTTCTTTTCCTGCCCCTGTGCTGGCTTAAAATCGTTGCATTTCTGACTGTTGACAGTTCTGGCAAAAGGTCATCAGCTTGAAACGTTAATTTTATCCATAAATGCTCTCTTTGGGATAAAGAAGCTTTATCCAGTAGTGAGTATGATAAACAAGCCATCTGGGCACCATGCTGGCCTGAAATTAACTTGGGAGCATGCAGCCCTAGTCATCTGTTACTACATTAAACTCCACACTGAGGCACTATTGGAAATCCACATGGGAAAAATGCAGGTGTCTGCAATCATTATTTAACTGTTACCTAGTTTTTGGGTCTTTCATCTCTCAGAGTAAACCGACATGTAATCCTCCATCTGTTATGAAAAACTACTCCAAATGTTGAGTGCTCCTCCAACTTGAACGCTGGAGTGTGTGTTGTAATTGAACTGCACTGTCGAAGGTTTCTCATCCTGTTTGCCTCTCCCAGAGTATACTCCCTCATTACTACCAGCATTTCGGTGGAGAGGAGAGAGAAACAATGCCTGTAATGCGTGTGACAAAACATTCGACAGATTGTTATAAAACTGGTACTAGTTTGATGCACTTCCATTTGGAAAGCTTCTAATTAATGCTCCATCTTGATTTATAGGAGACTGAAATATTGTTGCACTGAAATATTGTTAAATGCTTTGTACTTCAAACGTAACTTGTTATTTTATTTCACTGGTTCCCATCTATGAAATCCTGTACCAAAAAGCACAAAGAGTCTGATCTGGAATAATAGGCGAGAGATGGTAAGGATGGAGCCAAATTGAGGGCTACAGTAACCAGAAAAACGTAGACAGGATAACTGTTTTTGGAGCTCTGAGATAATCACCAATCTCTGATCTAATTTATTCGGCCTAAGTTTTGAGGTGGCACTTTTCTAATTGTCTGTACTTTTTCTGTAATGCAAAACACTGCTTTTATGACGTGCAGAATGGCATCTGCAAATTATATCAATAAACGTTGCTCCCTGAAAGTGCGTGGAAATTTGGGGCCAGAGTAGAAACAGCCTCTGAAAAAACTAAACGCAGAGGCTGATGACACCACCGTAATGGGTCGGATCTCAAACAATGATGACACAGAGTACAGGAATGAGATAGAGAACCTGGTGAACTGGTGCGATGACCATCTCTCCCTAACGTCAACAAAACGAAGGAGATTGTCATCGATTTCAGGTAGTGGAGGACATGCCCCCGTCTACATCAGTGGGGATAAAGTAGAAGTGGCCGAGAGTTTCAAGATTTTAGGTGTCCAGATCACCAACAACCTGTCCTGGTCCCCCAATGCCGACACTATAGTTAAGAAAGCCCATCAATGCCTCTACTTTCTCAGAAGACTAAGGAAATTTGGCATGTCAGCTACGACTCTCATCAACTTTTACAGATGCACCATAGAAAGCATTCTTTCTGTTGTATCACAGTTTGGTATGGCTCCTGCTCTGCCCAAGACCGCAAGAAACTACAAGAGGATGTGAATGTAGCCCAATCCATCACACAAACCAGCCTCCCATCCATTGACTCTGTCGACACTTCCCGCTGCCTTGGCAAAGCAGCCAGCATAATTAAGGACCCCAGGCATACTCTCGTCCACCTTCTTCTGTCGGGAAAAAGATATAAAAGTCTGAGGTCACGGGCTAACCGGCTCAAGAGCTGCTTCCCTGCTGCCATCAGACATTTGAATGGATCTACCTCGCACTAAGTTGATCTTTCCTAGCTATGACTATAACACATTCTGCACTCTCTCCTTCTCTATGAACGGTATGCTTTGTCTGTATAGCATGCAAGAAACAATACTTTTCACTGTATACTAATGCATGTATCAAATAAAATAATGATAGAATGAGGTGATAGAAGCCACTAGGATCCATTTGTATAATAACAGTGCCATGCTTTTTATCAAGAAAAATGCAGTCTTTTTAGAAGCTGATGGGAGTTGGAGGTTTTCACCTTTTGGCATGGTTGGTATATCTGAGCACACAGTATCAGTCTGTGCTGACAGTTTGGAACATACCCGCTTCCCGATGCTGTTGAAGCAGTATGGGTAAAAGCTATGTGTATGTACCAACAACTAGTTGGGCATATTCTCCCAGGAAGAATGTGTTAAATAACACAGGTGTGCTGTGAGCAGGGCTAGTTTACGATACTGTGAACTTGTTTATGTTGCATATCATGAGGCAGTGGTTTGAATCTCTGCCATTTCCATTGTTGGAAACAACATAGATAGTTGACCACAGGAACAGAAGAGTGATAGCTTTCTTGTAAGGGAAACAGTAGAACTGTGGTAACCACTCAGTTTCTACAATTTAAAAATGTGCAATGCTATCTTGTGAATGACAGATCAACATATATATATATTTTTTTTATATGCCCAGTATACGTGGAGCATTACAACTAATCACAAACTGCTGCCTGCCAGACCGGGGTTCACCCTTCGGGTTAAATCAAGCACCTTTAGGGTTTCTTTTACTGCAGTAGAACCTTTCCGAATGCAGATAGTTGTGGAAAATATCAGATGACTGGGACTACATCGGTGTTCTGAAACACTGCTGGGGAAGGGTATTTCCAATGGCAGTTCTGAAAGTTTCCATTACTGTAATATTTCCATTGTTGTGCACTGGGTTAGAACTCGGTCAGGTAAGTATTTTCCAACCTTTTGAAATGTTGTCACTGAGCTCTGTAATGATGGTTGCAGCTGCACATTAATGGGTTTTGCAAGTTATACATAGCCATGAGTGTGAGAAACCCAGTGGTGCAGTTGTCATAGATTTTTTTTTAAGCGAAACACAGCAGGTCAGTCAGCATCTGAAGAAAGCAGCCAGGTTGCAATTTAAGGCTTAATTAGATCTGAGGACATGAAAGGTGTAGAAAATGTTAATAAAATTAAAACAGAGTACAGGAGAGAAGTGCAGAAGTGAGCAACTTTGGCAGAATGCCCTGTACCTAGCTTCAGGCAATGGAACAAATCATTAAAGTCATTCGAAAGACAAAGATTGTGTAAATAGCTACAGCACTGATGGGCAGGAAGAGACAAAAGCTCAAAGACATGAAAACCTGTAGATCAATTTTGCAAATAAAACTTCAAATGCTATTAAATAGAATAGGGTCCACTGTGTGCCAGTGGAGTGAAAGCAGATAGAGTTTCCACCACAAGTCTCCCCTGGACGACTTATATCTTATACCTTCATCCCTTTTTACTGTAAAGAAAGCCTGTGGTTCAGGTCTAAATTGAAAAATTCACATTCAGGCCAAAAGACTGCACAGTGACTTAGATAAAGATCAAATGCCATAGCTGGAACTCGTGTTGAGCTTCTGTTAACCTTTGTATGACTGAAAATGGAGAAGCTGGAATGGGAAACGAGCAGTGGGGAGTTCATGGCCACATATAGAATGGCGAAGTTTACAGAACAGTCTAGGTGCGATTGTACTGTGAACAGTGGACACAGTGTGCTAAACTGGCAGGAAATACTTCTATATCTCACATCTAAGCTGGGCAGTGGAATGAGAGGAAATAACTGAAAAGGTGTTGCATTACCTCCGCTTGCATGGGTAGTCAAGCAGTGGAGATCTGGGGCCCGAATTCTCTGACCGTTCATCTCCTGCTGCCAGAGAGGATGGAAAATTTGGCGCTCAGCGGGAGGGGAGAATCCCACTGGCATGACTGGCTGGAGAATCTTGCCCTAGGTGTCATGGGGTGCTTTGATGCTGGTTTTTGTAAATTTTGGAAGTTATCTGGCAAATGTGAAGGATGGTGATGAATGGGAGGTGAGAATAGAAGGACCCTGCAGCGGGATTCAGGAGTGTGTGGCTACATATATATATATATATATATTAACAAGATGGAATACTGGTTGGAGTGATTGAATATTAAATAATATTGGTTGAAGTGCTGTTTTGGTGCAAGGAGCTAATGTTCGAAGATTGTGAAGTGATGCTTAGCTTGATTCTGCATCGAAACATGTGGTGTGTTCATTTAGCTTAACTCTCTGGGACAAAAACACATTCTTTAGTCTTGTTCTAACAACCTATTCCTGCTTGGGGCTATGAGGGTTGGCCTAGGCTGTTAAAAGTTACTTCTTGCTTGGGGAGAGGTGTGATGGAAGCTTTTAGTTGAGTGAAATATTGCAGCTCCACTGTATTTGTTGTGCAGAAAGCTTTTGAATTTTGTATATTAAATAGTTTGTGTGTTTGGTGGATAAAGGTAACCAAGGTCTCGTATCGTGTGACTCTTTTAAAATGTTTTAGCATTCATAACATAATTACTCTTTTGTAATCTTCAGCTCAGTTGCATTTGTTTTGCTTGTCAGGTTTTTTGGGAGTTTTTTAGCTCTCCGTCCCTCAACCTTCCTTCCATCAGTTTGGCATTCTTCAGCAACATGTAATTTCTCCACTGAGAGTTGTCTTTCTTCACTTTACAAGTGTTGGTGCTTTAATGTCTCCATTTTAATCAGTGACTTCTGTTGCATGCGTGTGTGTGCATTCTGGGTGAGACCAAAATTAGGTTTACTTCAGATACCTTGCACGATTATCCTGCTGCTGTCTAGATTCCTTTGAAGAATATCACTTGAAGCACTGCAACAGACTGTCATGTGTAAAAGCGGGCTTCAATAAAGCTAATTGTTGTGATCAACAATATAGAAATCTTATAACTTAACATTTAGTTAAGACTACATCTCAAATAATGTACCATCTGAGTTTTGGCTGGACATCAAACTCCAAACCCTTGATTTGTTGTTCAATTCGGTCTTGGTCTATTAAAAAATGCCAATTTTTCACTGGCAGATTGCAGCATCAGTCCACAACGTAGCAACATTCTGGTTCACTTAATCTGAAAGAGGTTTTGGTCAGTATTTTGTATCATGGCCATCAGATCTTTTTAGATAACTGCAAGATAAATGGGAGAAGAGAGATACAACTGACTTAGCAGTTGAAACTGAGAAGTAGTTTGGATACACCAATTCATTTTTTATCTGTGGGCATGTCTGGCAATGCCAGTAATTATTGCTGTTCGCTAATTGATTTTGAGAAGATGGTAATGAGCCATTGCATTGCATCACTGCAGTCCGCGTGGTGAAGGTGTTCATGCACTACTGCTAGGAAAGGAGATGCATGACTCTGACCTAGCCTTGACAAAGAAGCAGCAATATATTTCTAGGATTGTGTGTGATTTGATGGGATCTTTGCGCCTGTTGCCTTTGTCCTGGGTGGTAGAGGTCACAGGTTTACGTGGTGCTGTTAAAGCCTTGCTAAGTTGCTGAAGTGCATTGTATAGATGGTGCGTGCTGTAGCCACAGAGCTCTGGTGGAGCAAGTGATTTGATTTATTATTGTCACATGTATTAGCATACAGTGAAAAGTATTGTTTCTTGCGCGCTATACAACCAAAACATACCGTTCATAGAGAAGGAAAGGGGAGAGTGCAGAATGTAGTGTTACAGTCATAGCTAGGGTGTAGAGAAAGATCAACTTAATGCAAGGTAGGTCCATTCAAAAGTCTGACAGCAGCAGGGAAGAAACTGTTCTTGAGCCAGTTGGTACGTGACCTCAGACTTTTGTATCTTTTTCCTGAAGGAAGAAGGTGGAAGAGAGAATGTCTGGGGTGCGTGGGGTCCTTAATTATGCTGGCTGCTTTGCCAAGGCAGCGGCAAGTGTAGACAGTGTCAGTGGATGGGAGGCTGGTTTGCGTGATGGATTGGGCTACATTCACGAACCTTTGTAGTTCCTTGCAGAGCAGGAGCCATACCAAGCTGTGGTACAACCAGAAAGAATGCTTTCTATGGTGCATCTGTAAAAGTTGGTGAGAGTCATAGCTGACATGCCAAATTTCCTTAGTCTTCTGAGAAAGGAGAGGCATTGGTGGGCTTTCTTAAGTAGTGTCAGCATGGGGGGACCAGGACAGGTTGGTGATCTGAACACCTAAAAACTTAACTCTCGACCTTTTCTACTTCGTCCCCATTGATGTAGATGGGCATGTTCTCCTTTATGCTTCCTGAAGTCGATGACAATCTCCTTCGTTTTGCGAGAGTTTACGGTGGTGCTTAGGTACTGATCAAGTGGACTGCATGTTCCTAGTGATGTTGAACTTCATGTATATTGTTGAAGCTGTACTCATTCAGGCAAATGAGAGAGCATTCCAACACACTTCTGACTTGTGGTCCTGGATGGTGGAAAATCAGGAGGTGGGTTACTCAGTGCAGAATACTTATACCTGCTCTTATAGCTACTGTATTCATGTGACTCACCCAGTTAAGATTCTGGTCAATGCTAAGCCCTGCGATATTAATAGTGGGTGATGCCCCGTTCCCGGCGCGACTCTGCCTGACCGGCCCCGCTCCCGGCACGACTCCGCCTGACGGGCCCCGCTCCCGGCGCGCCGTCTCCGCCTGACCGGCCCCGCTCCCGGCATCTGCTTTTACAGTGCTTCATTCTACATCGGGCCTGCCATTTAATGCCCTTCCTGCTGGTGGTACAGGTTGTACTCTGGGGTGGTGATGGAGAAGTCTTGCATGTTTGTATGATTCTATGAGTATGACAATGTCAGGCTCTTAACTATCTGATTGTCAGACAGTTCCAATTTTGATAAAAGTCCCTAGATATTAGACTTTGCAGGGCCATTTGGCTAAGTGTAACCGTTGTCATATTCATTGCCAAGGTAGCCGGTCCAGTTTCGTTATAATAGTTTATCATGGCAGTTTTGCTACAGCTGAGTGGCTTGCATTGGCTACTTCAGAGGACAGTTGAGAACGAGGGTCTGGAATTGCGGACAAACCAGACCGGGTAAGGATGGCAGATTTCCGCACTGGAGTAAACCAGCTGGGTTTTTACAACTATCCTTCAAAACCTCTATTTTCAACTATTTTTCTATGGTAGTGCTGATTAAATATTGTGTAGTGCTTTCCCAGCTCCACAAGGGTGGTACTGTAGCATTTATTTTTTATGGTTTACCGCCTGGTCTTTTTGCTACCACTTTTTTCCTCCCAAATACATTACCTCATGTTTTTTGCATTACCATTCATCTGCCTTATTTATTAACCTGTCTGTGTACTTCTGATGTTGTTTAATGGCCTCTTCATGTCATTATATCCCGGAGTTAACTTACCATGCCATAGCAATATCCAACTTTTTAATTAGGCTATGACTTTTGCACTTAAAATATATTAGTTTATTCTGTCTTTAATTATTTAGCTTGTTTTTATTTAATAGATCAGAATAATAGTTAACCTTAATTGCCGTGGCTTCACTGAGCTTCATATTATGTAGTGTGAATATTTGTGTGAGATTCCTGAAGAGCTGAGTCAAACTGGTGTTTGGAGAGGGGAATCGCTAGCTTTGTAAAGAGCTGTTCTATATTTAGTGCAGGTACTGCACCAATCAGGAAGCACGGCTCATGGATTTGACTATTGCTGATGTGATTGAACAATTACATTATTTTTCTTTAATAATGAGTAAACCTGATTGCCATGCAGCCTGTGCGGGTGTGAGTTGCCTGAAGCACCAGGTTTACTAAGCAGAAAGGAAATTCCAAATCTGAAGCACATACAAAATCTGAATCATTCAAATCTTGTCACCGATTTGGAGTGGGGAGAAATGGCTGTAAAATTATCAAGACTTGTGTCAAAGAGCAATGAGATCATAAATCAAACCATCTGTCTTTATTTGTGGTCCTGGTTAAGACAGGTGATTATAAAAGGGAATTCAGATTCTTGTTAAAAGAACAATGTGGAGAAATTGGTATTTTTTGAATGGTTAGAGTATGGGATGAATTTAACAGTCCAATGGATAGCACTCTCCTCCCAAATCATATAGTCATAGGTTCAATCCAAGGACTAAAATCAAATCACAGCTGTCACTCAAGTACAATACTGAAGCAGTGCCGCAACATTGGCGATGCAGTCTTTTGGATGAGAAGTTAAACTAAGACCCTATGTCTCCACTGGATACAAAAGGTTTAAAGCTGATTTAAAGTTATTTATTATTTGATCTTATCATAGAATCACCACAATGCAGAAGGAGGCCATTTGGCCCATCGAGTCTGCACCAACCACAATCCCACCCTAGCTCTATTCCCATAATCCTATTTATTTACCCTACTAATCCCCTGGCACCAGGGTCAATTTAGCATAGTCAATCAACCTAACCCGCACATCTTTGGACTGTGGGAGGAAACCGGAGCACCCAGAGGAAACCCACGCAGACACGGGGAGAATGTGCAAACTCCACACAAACAGTGACCCAAGCCGGGAATTGAATCTGGGTCGCTGGAGCTGTTAGGCAGCAGTGCTAACCACTGCCATCGTGCCGCCCATTTTTTTTTTACCCTGGTCCTCATGCTGCCAAGCACATCAGAACCCCTCTGGAGGTTTGAACACCTTCATTCAAATATTTCAATCTATTTCTGCTATTCCCTATTTTAAAGCATTCTTGTAACCTTTCCCAGGATGGCTGATGACATTGTTCAAATATCTCCGTTCCTTGGCTTCCCTTGGTAGTTTTTCATTTACTTGCAAAAGCCACCTTTTAAAAAAATGCTCTCTCCAGTCATCCTTTTGGTAATCTTCTTTCTCCACACTCATGCTCAAAAGCATCCTACCATTGTAAAGTCTTCCAGAATCACCTTCAAATGAGAACTTACTTAATAAAGCTAGTATAAAAACAATTAATTGTAGATGTCCGTGTCAGCATAGAGCATTAAGCTGTTCCATGTCCAGGCCATGGTATTGTCAAGAGATGTTCTTTGAAGGCTAATATTTAACTGAGTGGTAAGTAGATGGAGGGGTGGGGGGAATTTCTTGCAAATACACATTTATGCTTACAGAACAGCCTCATGATATGGATTTTCATGAATCAAGTTTTTTTTCTAAACATATATAAAACATGTCAGGTACTGAACTTAGTCCATTCATTTAGTAAAAGGAGTGTGGTCTTTGGAATGTGAAGTCGTGTCTCTGAGGACTGTATTGATGTTCAGGACGTTGTTATGGGCAGTGATTTACTTAATATGACCTGACTGGTCGCAAACTTGTGTTGGATTGAGTGGTAGCATTTAGGTACTGTTTTTGTAAGAAACTGCCTATTGGTATCTGAGGCACAATCCCTGCATTATACATGAATATTAATCTGTGTGGGTGTTGCTCCTTTTTGTTTTATAGGACCAATGTCCTCCTCTCGAATTCAACAGAAACATGTCTTAGGTATCCTGAGGGCTCAGGAGCTCAATATGCTGCTGCCAAGCAACACGCACCTAAAATGTTCCAGGTCATTAACTGATCTCAATATTGGAGGGGTGATGCAGCAATGTCCTGTTCAATGCCACGGGGAAGGGAAAAATCATAGGTGCAGAAGTAGGCCATTTTGGCCACTTGAGTCTGCTACAGCATTCAACTAGATCTTGGCTGATCTTTTACCTCACATCATTTTCCTGCAATAGCCCATAACACTTGATGTCGAGAAATCTATTAATCTTTGAATTGAACATACTCAATGATTGAGCCTCCACAGCCCTGGTTTTGATCCTGCAAACTGTAATGAGTTCTGTGTGTGGATGCCTAGATGAACAGTTTTGGTTCAGCAGTAGTACTACCCCAATCCTTCTTAACTTATCAAGGAAACAGGAGAAGGAGTAGGCAATACTGCTGGTGCCTGATCTTTGAATTTATCTCCATTTTCCTGCCCTAATCCCATTATCCTCAATTCACTTGGTGTATGTCAATTTCATTCTTGATTTGAGCAGCCATAGACAGCACTCAGAGATAGAAAATTTCAAGAACTCTCAACCTTCTGAGTAAAGAAATGTCTCCTCATCTTTAAATTATTGTCCCCCTCACCCTGAGGCAATAACCCCCTCGTTCTGGACTTTCTAGTCAAGGGAAACAGGCACACAGCATCATCACGTTACGCCGCCTTTGGAAATTTGTTCATATAATTCAGTTCACTTCTCATTCTTCTCAACTCCGGAGAATCTAGGCCCATTTTACTGAATTTTCAGAGCAATCCTATCATGCAAGTGGACCTTTGTTGCAAACACTCTAAGGGAAGTAACTTCTTAACCTAAAGAGACCAGAACTGCGCACAGTACTATGGTTGTGACCCCACCAAAGTCTTTTATAATTGCAACAAGACTTCCTTCCGTTCTCTTATATTCTGACCCTCTTATGATAAAGAGTAAAACACTGCTGCTTTTCTAATTGCTTTCTCTTCCTCTATGCTAACCTTGTGATTCATACACAAGGACTTCCAAATGCCCCTGAACATCAATATTTACTAGTCTCTCGTCTTTTAAGAAATGTTTTTTATCCTTCCTACTAAAGTGGGCAATTTCACATGTACCCACATTCCTGTGCACTTACTTATCTATATCCCTTTGCGTCTCCTCATAGCTTACCGTTTTCTAATATTGTAACAAAGCAAACTTGAATACGTTTCACTCAGTCCTCTCATCCAGGTTATTGATGTAGATTGTAAATAGCTTTTTGTTTTCACTGCATCACAGAATATGAGAATCTGCAAGTCCATTCCATATCTCCAATTCAATATGAAGAATTTGATATCAGTTCTAAATTTTCCCTCATTGGTTTGAACCTGTGCCTCCTTGTTGTCTTTGAAAGTTTATTGTTACACAGTCGGTTGACTGTTCCTATGCGGTTTTCTATTTGATGTATCTCTAACAATTCAAGTGTGCAAACCCCAGGTTTCTTTGTTCCTTCTTCAAAATTCAGTTTCCTACACTGGAGACCAAACACTGAAGCCAATGAGATTTAATGCTCTGCAAAACGCTTCACATATCATCACTTTAAATTGCACTCACCACTGTCGGTGCCAGTTATACAGTTTGTCTTACATTTTTGATGATCATCTCAATGCAGCTCAGGTTTAGATGAACTGGAATTGTCTATCTATTATGCAATACTGTCTTTATTGAAGTCCTACTGAAGATACTGCCAACTATTGTGCAGAAATGGGGTATATGGCAATTTAAGATGTAGCCTCATTGGATGCTAGCTAGTAATTTTTCCAAAATCTAAATTACTTCAGTTTTTATCGTTATGCATATTATATTAAGTAGATGTTCAGTAATAGTACCTAAATTTTGTCATTAGTTCAGATTTTTGATATCCTAGTTGTTAGTGATCATATTATACATGTGCAATTAGCCAAAATGTTGCTATTTCAAAGAAGATGTACCTGTGTAGTTGGTGCATATGTTTTTGCCTTGCCAACAGTAAATCCTGCCTGAAGTGGTCACGTGAGGGTCTGTGTTACTGGATCGATAGTTCTCTCTTGGAGGAACACCTGAAATTTGATCCTGATCTAAACTGTATCATCGTGATCTTATCAGTGGAGTTCTTGGCACCAACAGAGAAATTGGTCCTGAAAGAATGAATTAGAATTGCAGATAATGCATCGATTCTTGACTTCAATATAATGTCCTAGCCAAGAAGCTTCTTTAAAGTAGCTACATTTTGGCTAATTGCACACGTATGATATGATCACTAACAACTAGGATATCAAAAAATCTGAACTAATAAATTTGGGTACTATCGCTGAACATCTACTTAATATATAACAAAACTGAAGTAATTTAGATTTTCAAAAAATTCCTAGCTAGCATCAAATGAGGCTACATCTTACATTGCCATATACCCCAGTTCTGCTCAGTAGTTGGCAGTATCTTCAGCAGGACTTCAATAAGACATTATTAAATAGTAGAATCTAGATGGGAAAATGTTGCACCATTTTTTTGGAATAGTTAAGAATGCAGAATCTGAGTAAACTCATCTTGTGGAGTATGAAGGGAACACAATGTAGTGAAAGAAGCTACATCCCTGTAAATATTAACAACCATTGGGCTCATTTTAAGATGAGTGTTTGCTGATTAGTGCAGCTCCTCATCTTCAGTTGGTTAAGGGAAACATTTCTTTTTTAAAACGCTGAATGTTTTGTTTCAAATATTTCTGTTTAAACAAAGTGCAGCTGCTTAGGAAGGAGTTACAAAGCCTGCCTAAGAGCTGCATTAACATCAGTAAGGAGGATTAACTCTGACACTTCAGCAATGTGCATTCATTGTGCTACAAGACCCAGCCATTTCTCTGCAACCACCTTCCCCACCCCCATAATATGACCACACAGATACCCCTGCAAAAATAAGTCGTATGGGGATTGAAAAACCATGAGTCTTGTGATTCCTAGCCCTACAGATCTAAAGGTCCCAAGCTTTGCCACATCTGAGTTAGCTTATGCACCTTATGGGAATTCTATATTTGACCTTTGTGATGTACGTGGGAGATGGGAAATCGGTCAGGGTTTTTGTAAGATCATTATCTAGTAACCCCCACTGTGTTGGTGAAAACAGAATTGGCCTGAAATAATGGGCATGTGAGGATGCTTTGAAGGCAGGAATATGTATGAATACTTCAAAGCAGTTATAATTGCCATTTTACTCTTTTTATCTAACTGGGAAAGACTTGCCAGACCCGCTCCAGGATGTAAACTGAACAGATCCTGATTTATTCCGTTTAACCTAACGCATTCATCTTGCCATGCTCCACACACAGAGTTATAGAGGTTTACAGCATGGAAACAGGCCCTTCAGCCCAACATGATTCTGTGGAGGAAAGGTTTATGACCTGTCGAGGTAATTCAGCCTGATTTGCTTCTGCCTGATTTGTGTTGCTAATTTAATTGTCGTTGTTTCAATCCTGTTCACTTGTTCGCAAACTAATAATTTTATTTCATGAGTCTTTTGCAAACAAATGGTCTGAGGTTACACTCTGACGTCAGGATCAAAAACTTAGTATCTTAGTCATCTAGTCAATTTGATGTAAACATTGCTATTTATCTCTAGGTGACTCATTCAATGAATAGCGCTGCGTGCAATGCTAAATACTGACGTTTACATTGTGTCATCAATTTATTTATTAACCAGATCTAGTCTTGCCATCTCCAGGTTCACCTCTCCCTCCTCACCTGGTATCTCTTAACTAAAAACAGTTGATAAAGTTTGCCCATCTGTAATCAGTTCAATTGCTGCCTTGTAAAATTTTCTAGATATCCATTATTTCATAAGTCATAGAATCATAGAAACCCTACAGTGCAGAAAGAGGCCATTTGGCCCATCGAGTCTGCACCAAACACAATCCCACCCTGGCCCTACCCCCATATCCCAACATATTTACCCGCTAATGGATGGAGGGTTATAGGTAGGCCTAAAAGGTAGGGATATGTTCGGCACAACTTGTGGGGCCGAAGGGCCTGTATTTGTGCTGTAGTTTTTCTATGTTTCTAATCCCTCTAACCTACACATCTCCGGGCTCTAAGGGGCAATTTTTAGCATGGCCAATCGACCTAACCCGCACATCTTTGGACTGTGGGAGGAAATCGGAGCACCCGGAGGAAACCCACGCAGACACAAGGAGAATGTGCAAACTCCACACAGACAATGACCCAAGCCAGGAATTGAACCCAGGTCCCTAGAACTATGAAGCAGCAGTGCTAACCACTGTGCCGCCCTGTCAGCTGATAAAAGATTTACATGACTATGTAAACAGCAAGAGCAAGGCTTTGACCAGTTTATAACCGTCACTTGAGCCACAGGTTAAGCTACTGTACTATTTATAACATAGTTAATAGAATTGAATTGCATTAAACTTGGTAATGACCAACTCAACCAAGACAGGACAATTATTATACTTTTCTCGTTTGCAGCGTGTTTAATTTCCAATGGATCCAAAATTTAGTTTAGCAATGTTTGTATTTTAATTTGCATTATAACCCATGGTAATTTTTGTCCAAGATTACTCCAGTAAATAATGTGGTGCATTTCTTCAGTAACAAACTACATTTCAAATAGTTGTTAATAGAATCCAAGTCAGTTGGTAATGACAAAACCCAGACACAGAGCTTTTCCTTTACTAAAATAGTTTATTGACTTTGTTCAGTGTCCCAGCTGTCCCCTGTTTATATGTGATTAAAATACACAAACAATGTTCTTTACCTGTGTATCTTAACAATATAAACAATATAATTGAATAGATTCCCTACAGTGCAGGAAGTGGTCATTTGGTCCATCAATCCTGCACAAACAACAATCCAACCCAGGCCCTATCTCTAATCCCGCATTTTTACCCGCTAATCTCCCTGACACTAAGGGGCAATTTTAACCAATTCTAACCCACACATCTTTGGAGTGTGGGAGGAAATCAAAGCACCTGGGGGAAACCCACGCAGACACTGAAAACATGCAAACTCCACATGGGCAGGAGTGAACCTGGTTCCCTGGCACTGTGAGGCAACAGTGCTAAGCACAATGCCACCATGCCATCCAATATAGTTAACATTGATCAGTTCTGATGAAAAGTCACAAACCTGAAATTTTAACTTTTGTTTTCTTTCCGCAGATGCTGCCTGACCTGAGTATTTCCAGTATTTTCTGTTATTTCAGAATGGCTGTTTGAAATGAATTATAAACTGTTGAAAAAAAAATTATGGCCTTCAAGTGCATTAAACCCCGTCCAGATCAGAATTTGTTAGTCTGCAATTCGCTCATATGCATCTGGGATTTTGGACTAGTCGATCATAACTTTGGAGCCATTGGAAATTTATCAACATGTAGTCAACATGACTCCTCAATGATAAAAGTACACGTGCTTTGTGAAAGGTTGGACAGGCTTGGCCTTTACCCATTTAATTTGCAGTTGGTGCTCAGAATAATGAGTGGTGATCTTACTGAAATGTATAAGATCCAGAATTTTTGATAGACTAGGGAGTTGAGAATTATGGGAGCCAGGAAAGTAGAGTTGAGACCACAATCCAATCAGCCATGATCTTATCAAATGGTGGAGTCGGCTTCAAGGGCCGGATGGCATGTTTCCTACTCATAAATCCTATATTCCTATTCCTATAAAATAATGTGTAAGTAACTAACAAAGATGCTAGGATGTTATGCAATAACATGTAGTAGACTGTAATTTCAAGCAGTATCTGCCCTGTCTCCTCAGTTGTTCACTCCAGCACCAATAGTGCTGCAAATCTCCGTGCATTCCATCACGAGGCAAATCATACAGGAATGTTTTGTTATTACCTTCATTGCTCATTACCAGATCCAAGATGGCCTGTTCCCTGGTTGGCTCCATGACATATTGCTCTAGGGAATTATCCCGATTGCACTTTAGGAATTAGTTGTCATAGCTACCCTTTCACCTTCATTAATCCAATCAACGTTTAGGTCAAAGTCACCCATGACTATTGCTCTATTCTTTTTAACATGCTCCTATTATTTGCTGATCTATACCCTTTCCTAGAGTGTGGCTACTGTTCGGGGGTCTATACACCACTTCTTTCCCTTGCTATTTTTTACCTCCAGCCAAATGGACTCTACATCATCCAAGCCTAGATTGTCTCACAACTGACCTCATTTCATCTCTTATTAAAGTGCTGCCCCACCACCTTTTCTTTCCTTCCTGTCTTTCTGAAAGGCCAAATATCCCTAAATATTAAGTTCCCAGTTTTGATCTCCTTTTAACCATGTTTCCATAATGACTATAAGATCATATCTATTTCCCTCGATTTGCGCTGTCAGTTCATTTACCTTATTCCAAATGCTTTGTGCATTAAGATACAAAGCCTCGAGGCTTGCCGTCTTGCCATTTCTAATCATCCTAACTTTACTTTGTACTATGGCCCTATTTGCTTCTCGCCCTTGATTACCCTGTTTACTGTTTTTGGATTTTACTGTTCTTTTATTATTGTCCTTGTTTCTCTTTCCCTTGTCATCCTGCTTAGGTACCATCCTCCTGCCAATCTAGTTTAAACCCTCTCCAATTACACTAGCAAATACTTGCCCTGGTCTTGCCCAATATAACCCGTCCAGTGTGCATCAGTCCCACCTCCCCCCAGATGGGTTAATAGCATTGTTTATCAAATACAAATTTATTCATAAAACAATCAAACCACCTCCTTTCTAAGGAATGGAGCTGCAAAACGGTTGCCATGGTAGTGAAATCTTGATTTGAAAGATTACCTGCTGCAGAATCCCTGCTAATATTTTTTAGTAAGCAAGACATGAAATACTGTTCAATAAGAGGTAGCTGTTGGGTAGCTCAGTAAAATCCTGCAATCACACAGCACTTTTAATGTTGAAAAGCATCACAGTTGACTTCAAAGTGAGGATACACACAACTATCCTAGTCCTACCTTACCAGACAGTGCTGATGAACATGTAAGCAGGGAAGAAAATGGGGAAAAAAATTGGACAATGCAGGTATAAGAGACCAACTGTTTATCTCAAACATAAATCCAATCTGGGATGTAAACCTCCTGTATGAAATGTGTTTGGGTCCAACACACAAAACTGGTATTAAGTGTCAATTTCAAACATTCATTAGAGGGTGGCCAGTGTTGGAAATGGAAAATGTCTCACTGGTGGAGTAATGACATGCTCTCGAGAGTTTGATGCAAAGTTCTTTGATAGCAAGAACTTTACTCAACAGTTAACTCTATTACCAGTTTTAAAAAATGCCATTCCCAAGCAATTGTCCAACAGGCTCATTTTCTCAGATGGTTGCACTTCCACGCTTTTGAGTAATGATAGCAAGAATTTTAATCAGCAGTTAACTTCTGAAATCATTCCTTTTTGACATTTGGACCACCTGCCCCAAAATCTAGCTTCCTACGCCCTACTTCCCCAAATCTCCCAGTCTCTTGTGAAGTGCTTTGAGACATTTTTACTGCACAGGTGAACTTTAGATGTCAGTGCATTTTCATGTTTGTTAACACCAGTTATCGATGGTCAAATAACTTTTGGCATAAATAGATATTGTCAATGCAAAATTTATCAAATCTTTATATAAAAATAAATTCATAGACCATGCAATAAGCAAAAGGTCAGAAAAAAATAAGGCAACGCCTATGTAATGTGTAAGGTTGGGCACTCGTGAGTTAGTCCGACACACTGCAAGCCCTACTTTCCAATCCAATGTTTGAGTCTGTGTCAGAGGGGCAGTATCTATACCACCAGCTGATATTGTAGATCTGTTAGCCTCTTTGTATTAAAGCCAACAGCAGCACATTGATATTAAAGCAGTTAAAGTACATATTAGCACTTGTATTTTAATGAGAGAAAAACTCTTGTGAAAATCTTATTTGCTGCAGTCAGGAGCAGATGTTTTAATGATTAGCTAATGTGCTATTTTAATTGAGTAGAAATTGATGGACATTTTCAGCGGAGTAAGGAATCAGCAAAAATGCCTCCTTTTATTATCTCTGCTTCCTCACGAACATGTAGTGCACTATCCTTAAAGGCCATGTCGTATTTTGCAATGTGGTTAATTCCGTCAGTGGACAGTTTAAATGTTGCTCTGCATTATTCATGTTAGTTCCATTACAGCTGCAGATGGAAGTCTTTTGCAATTTGTTGTGTAGGAACTGGCATGAAACCAATGCCTGTGCAGTGTATTAAATTATCAAACAGAGTAAACACTGCTGTTCAGATATTTCAGTGCCCCCCACCCCACAAGCCCACTTTCTCATTAAGCTCAAGTATATATTACTCAAAAGTGTGGATGTGCAACCATCTGAGAAAATGAGCCTGTTGGACAATTGCTCAGAAATAGTATTTTTATTTAAACTGGTAAAATCTGGGTGCATAGATTAACTGAAGCAGCTGAGACTTGTGCTTAATAATTGATGTTGTAGTCAGCAATTCTCTTGTTGCATAATTAATCTACCCAACTGAGTCCGAGCCATGTTTTTTTTCCCTAAGGAAGCGACCCAATATGCTACAGTACTTTACAAGGACATGACAAAAGACTGCAGCAGCACTTTTGTTTTCCCCTAAATTTGCTTTCCCACTGAGGCTATGTATCTTGCTCTGTCCTAAGCTCAACACCTGTTTCCTTTATTGTATATCATAAAATCTCTACAGTGCAGAAGGAGGCCATTCAGTCCATCAAGTCTGCACTGACTCTCCGACAGAGCATCCCACCCAGACCCGATCCCCTTAACCCCACATAGTTACCAAACTAATCCCCCCAACCTACACTTGTTGGGACACTAAGGTGCAATTTAGCATGGTCAACCCATCTAACCTGCACATCTATGGTAAACATAAGGTTAGTTCTTTGAAGCATCGTGTATCCCTGCATTAAGGAGGCAACAGGAATGCTAATGGACTCTTTGCCAAAGAAGGCCCTCCTGTTCCAACTCCTGTCGGCTCATTTTCTCTTCCCTGCCCCTAATTTTAACCTGTTTTTGAAAGATCCAAACTAAACCCTGAAAAGCTGCAGAAATGTTATTTTACAAAAAGTAAAGCCTGAAAATGTGGGGCTTCAATAACAACGCAACTTAGTACTCTGGACATTTATCCCATCCATTTCCTGTTCTATAGAATGTGTTAACATTCAAATAATAAAGGTTCTTTCTGGCCTTAAATTTCTTAATTGAGCATTGATACATTACTGAATGGAAAGCATGATGTCAATGAGCTGAGCTTGGTTTCAGTTGATTGACCACAGCTACAGGATGTGGAATTTATGGTGGTTTAATATCTGCACCTGTTTCTTGTATACAATTGCAGAAATACTCCAATGGTCCAGTTCAGTTTTTATTTTTTTAACACTGCTCAGCATTCTGACTTAATAGGGATGTTTACACTGCAGCAAAATGATAATTGGTTTGAAAAGCAAGACTGCTATGTGGAGGTGTATAGTTGGTTGTTACCATTCCCTGTTATAAGAGAATCTTTATAATTTTGCAACTCAGCTTCTGTTGATGATGGAAGAGTGAAAATCTGCAGTTGAGTCTATCCCTTCACTTCAAAGGAGTTAGTTACATGCATGTAATGCTATTTCCTACCTTTTGCTTTCCTGTTACTGTAATACTCAGCTAAAAGAGGAACCCTGCCTGTAAAACAGCCATACTGTAGACCCTCATCGTAACTAGTCTGTGTGCGCAGACTGTTCAAATTGTCAGCTACATTCAGTTGTTCAACAAGTTGCAACAACCTGGAGGAAAAAGCACCTCTACTCTAGAGACTGGAGAGGCCCAGAGGTTAAAAATAATTTGGAACGGTTCTGGTCCCCGGGCGAGAACTAACAATCATCTTGTCGCAGCTGGATTCAACTTGTCTCTAATGCATTTGAAATGTGCAAGACAAAAGGCACAGTGGATGTACAGTACTTGCTCGCGCGGGACTGAGTTTTTGCTCACTTGTATCTAGAATACTCAGTAATCTGCTTAAACTTCGCCTGCTGAACTGTAATAACTAATAGCTGAGCCAGGATAGTAGAGTCCAAACTCTTACCTGTTCTCTCTGCAGCTGTTGACAAATTTGTGTTTCTGTTGTTGAATTTCTGTGATACCAATGGGAATTCCTGTTTTTTATGTTGCTGGCGGGGGGGGGGTGTGAAAGAAGGAGAGAAACACTTGAGTGTTATTACTACTCGTAAGTATTTTTAGTTTTTAACTTCAATTCCTGGAGTTTGTTCCGTAAGCTCTACTTGGATGCAAGCAAAACTAATCAAAAGGTGCATGCTATTAGCCAAGGCAGAAATAGTATCATTGCAATTGACCTAATCTCCCTTGGACTGGGAACTAGGTAGAAACAAACCATTATGTGGTGATTCCTTTTTGAAAGGGCATGTCTGAATGTGAGAATGGGTGTAATAATGCCCTCTGTCTCCACTATGATCAAATAGTCTGCCAGCGCAGGTTGATGTAGCTCCTGTCTTTGAATATTTCCAGTGAGATGTTTGATTTCTGCCAGTGTTTGTGGAACTATTTGTAGAGGCCAACACTCAGAAGAGGAGGAGAGAAAAACTACCGAACAAAAAACTAAGAGTGCAATTGTTACTGACCATGTCAACACACGTGACAGGAATCTATCTGTTACACTGCCTCTGGTATATGTTTCCTTGTATAAGGAGACGAAATTGTACAAAGTACTTCAGGTGCGGTCTCCCCAGTGTCTTGCCTAATTGCAGCAAGACATTCTTACACTCATACTTTATTATAAAGATTGGAGTATAACATGATTTTTCCTTTCTAATTGCTTGCTGCGTCTGAACATTGTGATTCGTTATAAGAATATTCAAATCCCATGACTTTCTCCTTCACTCCCTAAAGCAGTTGAACATCTCCCTTGTTTCTTGGCCACCCAACAGCCTGCAGCAGTTAATCTTAAATGATACTGGCAACTTTCTCAAAGCCCTTAGGCACTGGGTCCAACCTTGTGACTTTTGTTTGGACCCCTTCCAGTGCTTGTCTCCCATATATCGCGATGACCAGAACTGGCTACTGCGCTCAAGATGTTCCTTGGAACATTCATAAGATAATTACAAATTTGATTTTGGTGAGGTTGGGCTGTATCCAATTGTTTCCATGGTCAGGTGCCCAAGTCACTTCACTGTAGATGTTGATTTTGTTCTTTTTCCTTTCCCTCTCCCTTAATCTTGGTATTAAACTGCTTGTTAATCTGAAGTTTGAAACATTGATCCTTCCATTTCCCTGTCTGCAGATGCTGGATGACCTGTGTCTCCAGCATTTTTTGCTTTTGATTCTCCCCACCTGCTCTTCTAATTGGCAGTAGAGCTGGTGACAGCAGATTGTTGGGCTGGCCTTCTGTTTATCTGCTTTATAAATATCTTGAAATCTCCTAAGGCAGCTTTCCATGCTCATGAAAGAAATGACATTTCTTTGACATGATAGCAGGATGGAGGGAAGGAAAATAAAGATGAAAAGGATATTTTGTGGCACCATGGGTGGCTCAGCTGCACAGGACGGGAGGAGGAAGAGTGGAAGTGTTTTGTGCTAAGGGATTCCATAGTTAGAGGAGCAGACAAGCTTGGGCATGACTCCAGGATGGTATGTTATCTCTCTGCTGCCACGTTCAAGGATGTCACAGAGTGGCTGCAGAACATTCTTTTGGGAAGGGTGAATAGCCAGAGGTCATGGTCCACACTGGGACCAATGACATGGGTAGGAAAAGTGATATGGTGATATGGTTTTGAGAACAGATTTTGAGGAGTTAGGAAGAGAGTTAAAAAGCAGTACCTCGAGCAGTGATCTCCAGATTGCACCTGATGCTGAGTGCTGGTGAGCATAAGAATAGTAAGGTTCATAGAAACCCTACAGTGCAGAAGAAGGCCATGAGGCCCATTGAGTCTACGCCAACAACAATCCCACCTAGCCCTATCCCTGTAACCCCACATATTTACCCTGCTAACATACGCATCCCGGGACACTGAGGGGCGATTTTGCATAGCCAATGCACCTAACCCGCACATCTTTGGACTGTGGGAGGGAGCCGGAGCACCTGGAGGAAACCCATACAGACACAAGGAGAACGTGCAAACTCCACACAGACAGTGACCCAAGCTGGGAATCGAACCTAGGTCCCTGGAGCTGTGAGACAGCAGTGCTAACTGCTGTGCCACTGTGCAGTTCAACACGTGGCTGGAGAAATGGAAGAGGGTTTGCAATTTTTGAGGAGTTGGAACTAGTTCTGGGGCTGGTTGGACCTGTACAAGAAGGATGGGTTGCACCTTTGATATATGGTGGCACAGTGACTAGCACTGCTGCCGCACAGTGCCAGGGAGTTGCTTTCAATTCCAGCTTTGAGTAACCGTCTGGAGTTTGCACGTTCTCCCCATGTCTGAGTAGGTTTCCTCCCACAGTCCAAAGATGTGTAGATTAGGTGGATTGGCCGTGCTAAATTGCCCCTTAGTGTCCCAAGATGTGTGGATTAGGGAGATTAATGGGTAAATACATGGGGTTACGGAGATAGGACAGGGATGGGCCTGGATAAGACACTTTGACAGAGACTTGGCGCAGACTTGATAGGCCGAAGGGCCTCCTCCTGCATTGTAGGGCTTCTACAAACTCTGTGAACTTATATGAACCTTAACAGGACTGAAACTAATGTCCATTTGGGGAGGCTTGCTCATGCTGTTAGAGAGTGTTTAAACTAGATTGGTAGGGGGGGTGGGAACCTGAGGGGAAATTTGGAGAGTAGAGAAACTGGCAGTCAGAAGTAGAGAAGTATTAACTGATAAGGAGGCTATATCAGAGAATAGTATCAAGGTAAATAGAATACTTGGAGAGTTTGATGGAATTAGAGTAGGCAATCATTAGACGGTCAGAAAAGGAGGTGGGGGAGAACTAATGATTAAGGATGGCGCATTACAGTCCTGGAGAGAAAGGATGTTCTAAAGGGGTCAAGGATGGAATCTGTGGCTGGAGGCAAGGAATGAAAAAGATGTAATAACATTGATCGGTGTAATACATAGGCCACCAACTAATGGAAGGGATGCAAAGAAACAAATTTGCAAAGAACTTAGAGGGGTGCAAGAATTATTGAGTAAATATAATGGGGACTTTAATTATCCAAATATAGACTGGGATGGGAATAGGGCAAAGGGACAAGAGGAGCGAGAGTTCCTGGAATGTGTTCAAGATCATTTTCGGTAGCAGTAGGTTTCCGGTCTAACAAGAGGGCAACAGCTGTTAGATCTGGGGAATGAATGAATCAAATATCAGTGGGAGAGCATTTGAGGACAATGACATTGTCTCATAAGGTTTAGGTTGGCCGTGAAAAAGGACAACTAACAATCCAGAGAGAGATAATTAACTGTGGGAAAGCCAAATTCCATGGCATGAGAATGCAGCTGATTTGAGGGAATTGGAATCAAATGTTGGCTGAACAACGGGGGAGGTGGCTAGATGGGTGGAGAACTGGCTTGGTCACAGAAGACAGAGGGTGGTAGTGGAAGGGTCTTTTTCCGGCTGGAGGCCTGTGACTAGTGGTGTTCCGCAGGGCTCTGTATTGGGACCTCTGCTGTTTGTGATTTATATAAACTATCTGGAAGAAGGTGTAACTAGGGTGATCAGTAAGTTTGCGGACGACACAAAATTGGCAGGACTTGCAGATAGTGAGGAGCATTGTCAGAGGCTACAGAAGGATATAGATAGGCTGGAAATTTGGGCAAAGAAATGGCAGATGGAGTTCAATCCTGATAAATGCGAAGTGATGCATTTTGGTAGAACTACTGTAGGGAGGAGCTATACGATAAATGGCAGAACCATAAAGGGTGTAGATACGCAGAGGGACCTGGGTGTGCAAGTCCACAGATCCTTGAAGGTGACGTCACAGGTGGAGAAGGTGGTGAAGAAGGCATATGGCATGCTTGCCTTTATAGGACCGGGCATAGAGTATAAAAGTTGGGGTCTGATGTTGCAGATGTATAGAACGTTGGTTCGGCCGCAGTTGGAATACTGCGTCCAGTTCTGGTCGCCACACTACCAGAAGGACGTGGAGACTTTGGAGAGAGTACAGAGGAGGTTTACCAGGATGTTGCCTGGTATGGAGGGGCTTCGTTATGAGGAGAGATTGGGTAAACTGGGGTTGTTCTCCCTGGAAAAACGGAGGATATGGGGAGACTTAATAGAGGTGTATAAAATTATGAAAGGCATAGATAGGGTGAACGGTGGGAAGCTTTTCCCCAGGTCGGTGGTGACGTTCACGAGGGGTCATAGGTTCAAGGTGAAGGGGGGGAGGTTTAACACAGATATCAGAAGGACATATTTTACACAGAGGGTGGTGGGGGCCTGGAATGCGCTGCCAGGCAAGGTGGTGGAGGCGGACACACTGGGAACGTTTAAGACTTATCTAGATAGCCACATGAACGGAGTGGGAATGGAGGGGTACAAAAGAATGGTCTAGTTTGGACCAGGGAGTGGCACGGGCTTGGATGGCCGAAGGGCCTGTTCCTGTGCTGTATTGTTCTTTGTTCAATGGGCCACCTTCAAATAAGTAGTATTACAGGAAACATCGAGTTATATTCCCTTGAAGGGGAAAGGTAGGACAAATAAATCTAGAGCACCCTGGATGACGAGAGAGATGATGGGGAAGATGAAAAGGAAGAAGTGCAGATATCAGATAGAATATCTAATGGAGAATCAGGCTGAATATAGAAGGACCAGAGAGGAAGTAAAAGAAAAGGAAGGAAAGAGCATGAAAAGAGACTGACAATTAAAATAAAGGGGAATTCTGAGGTTTTTAAGTATGTAAATAATAGAAGAGTGGTAAAAGGAAGAGTAGAGCTGATTAGGTATAAAAAGGGGACTTGCATGTGGAGTTGGAGGAACAGCAGAAGTTTAAAGGTTTACTTTGCATTTGTCTTTATAAAGGAAGAAGATGGAGGTGAGAGAGGAGGTAACTGGTATACTCAAATAATTTACAATTGAGAAGGTGGTGTTAGGCTACATGTACTTAAAATAGAAAGGGCACCAAGACCAGATGAGATGTATCCAGTCATTTTGACTTCAGTGATGAGGAAACTTCTGGAAACTATAGTTTGGGACAAATTCAACAGTCACTTGGGTAAGTAATTGCAGGGTAATTAAGAAAAGCCAGCGTGGATTCATTAAGGGAAAATCATCTTTAACTGACTTGCGAGTTTTTTGAGGAGGTAACAGAGAAGGTTGCGGCCAATGCTGTTGAGGTGATGTATATGGATTTTCAAAAGGCATTTGATACAGTGCTACACAACAGACTTGTCAGCAGAATTCTACCTTAATGGAATAAAGGGGAAAGTAGACACTTGGATAAGAAATTGGCTGAGTGACAGGAACAAGTAGCGATAAATGGTTGTTTTACAGATTGGAGGGAGATTTGTCATGGAGTTCTCCAGGGGTCAGGGTCGGGACCCTTGGTCTTCCTGATGTATATTAATGACCCAGATTGTGGTGTTCAGGGCATAATTTCAAAATTTGCAGATGATACAAACATTGTCAATTGTGAAGAGATAGTTTTGAACTTCAAAAGGACATAGTCATGTTGGTGGATTGGGCAGACAAATGGCAGATGAAGTTCAATGCAGAAAAGACTGAGGTGATTCCTTTTGTCAGGAAAAATATGAAGTGACAGTATAAAGGGAGAAACTCTGAAGAAGGTGTAGAAACAGAGGAACCTCAGTGTATATGTACATAAGTCATTGAAGATGGCAGGGCATGTTGAGAGAGCAGTTAAATCATATAACATCTTAGACTTTAATAATAGGGGCATGGAGTACAAGAGTAAGAGGTCATGTTGAATTTGTATAAGACACTAGTTAGGCCTCCTAGAGCACTGCATCCAGTTCTGGGTGCCATACTTGAAGGATGTGAAGATATTGGGGAGAGTACAGTGGAGATTCACAAAAATAATTCCAGAGATGAAAGAACTGTAGCTATGAGGATAGATTGGAGAAGTTGGGACTGTGTTTTATTTTGAGAAAAGAAATCTGAGAGGAGACTTGATAGAGGTATTCAAGATCCTGAGGGGTATGAGCAGGGTAAAGATTTGCACTGCTACCTCACAGTGCCAGGAACCCAGGTTCAATTCCAGCCTTGGGTGACTGTGTGGAGTTTGCATATTCTCCCTGTGTCTGCATGGGTTCCTCTGCATGCTCTGTTTTCTTGCACTCCCAACGATGTGCAGGTTAGATGGATTGGCCTGCAAAATTGCCCATTTGTGTCCAAAAATGTGTAGGTTAGGTGATTAGCCATGGTAAATATACAGGGTTGCAGGGATAAGTTGGCGGGTTATGCTCTTTCGGAGAGTTAGTGCAGATTCAATGGATGGAATGGCTTCCTTCTGTACTGTAGGGATTGTATGATTAAATAACGAGAAATTGTTCCCACTCGAGCATCAAGAACTCGAGGGTACAGGTTCAAAATAATTGGCAAAAGAAGTAAAAATGCCCTGAGGAAAAAAAAAATTCACCCAGAGGGTTGTTGGAGTCAGTTAAACTTCTTGAGAGGGTGGTGGTGGAGGCAGGTTCGATTGAGAGATTCAATAGGGAATTGGATTGCTATTTGAAAAAAATGTACAAGGTGGTTCTTTCACTTGATTCAATATGAAGTTTGCCAGTTTAATTGTATTCCGAACAGTGTAGTCACTTCACTGCATGTTTCAATACTGCAATAAGTGGTACAAATGGTACGTGTAGGTCTCTTTTTTCTGAGCAGTTACATTGAGTATTAAAAATCAATTAGCATTCTCAAATAATTCTGTCTGGAGCAATGATACTTACATTGCTGTTCACACTGGAAACACTGCCTTTGAGAGGAAAAGAGGAATGTTGCTGAAATCCAGATGCACAATTGCCTCATTTAAACATAATTCCTATCGCCAAATTCCTGCCCTTGTCTCCTGTAGATATTTATTCCTTACTTGGAGTTTGGTTCTGCAGTTGCTAGTCACTTCTGATACCTCACTCAAGTGACCAGAGGTTCTTTTATGCAGAGAGATGTTAGGGAATAGAGTACCTCCAGGAATCATAAAGTCCAAAGTTGATGGAAATTTGAAAACGGAGCATTAAAAAGCTGTGGGGAAAGGACAGGGAGTTTAGGACTAAGTTGATAATTTTCAGCAAAATCACACAGACTCCATAAGTGGCTGCCTCCTGGGCTGTAAATTTCTTTGACCTGGGATTTATAAATACCAGGGATCTGGAGCTGTTGTGGTTCAGTTATTAGTGCACAAACCCTACTGATTCGTAGGAAAGGAAGAGAGAAACAGACTGCTTAGATTCAACTCTATCGATCAGGTTGCAACTTTTAATCAAGAAATTTTGGCTGTTCATTTCACAAAAGCATTGTAATTATATAGCTACCACTTAGACTTTCTGCTTTAAAAAGTTTAGTGATGCGTTTGCGTTGTACTGATTTGATACTGCGTCACACAGGATTTAATTTATTGCAGCGTCTACTTTTCAAATGTCTTTTAAATGTGTTTGGATACCTAATGCAGCTTTCTGAGGCTCCTGTTTTATGGATTGCATGCTTTGAGAGTGCCACTGGCTCCCAGTGTGCACTGCCTGTCTGCACAAAGGGTCTCTAAAGTGATTAACAGGCTTCACTAAAGCTGCAAAACCCATTTTAAAATTAAACACCCAAGCCTTCCTGAAGGTGGCCTTTGGCGGCTCTCAGGTTTATTCTGGGGCTATTAATTATAAAAGCAACTAACTTTGGTATTTGCACATTCTCATGTAGTGGAGTGCTGCAAGGATCAGTATTTAGAACTTAGCTGATTACAGCCGAGATTAATGACTTAGATGAAGGACTGGAGTGTAATACATCTTGCGTTTGCTGACAAAACAAATCTAGATGGGAAAGAAAGCTATGAGAAGGACACAAACTACAAAAAGATATAGACAGGTTAATTGAGTGGGCAAGAAGATGGCAGATGGAATATAATGTGGGGTAGTGTGAGATTATTACCTTTGATAGGAAGAAGAGAAAAACAATGTTTTTTAGATAGTGAGAAACTATTAAACATTGGCCCTCGGAGGGTTCCTTGTACACACAACACCTAATGTTGACATCATGAGCTTTAGTGAAACCAGCGGCAAGAATATGAACTTGAGATAGAAGATCAGCCAACATTAAATGGCAGAGCAGGCTCATTCCTGCTTCACCCACAATGTTGACCTATCTTTGTTTGATTCCTTGTGCTCAGTATCTGGAGGAGCAATTTTGCATTGATGGTGTCAAGAAGTTGGGATAAAATGAAAATTAAGCAATCTAATAATTGAAAATGTGTTCTGGTAGTGTATGATTAAAAGATAGCAAACTATTTTTCAAATGGTAATTGGTTAGGAAGACAGATTGGCTGAGGTGAAAGAACTGAGGTCTTCTATATGCGGATTAGCCTAGCAATACCATAAACAGAGGTTTACCTAAGAGAAGTGGATAACAAGTGGGGCGGCACGGTAGCAAAGCTGCTTCACAGCTCCAGGGACCTGGGTTCGATTCCCGGCTTGGGTCACTGTCTGTGTGGAGTTTGCACGTTCTCCTCGTGTCTGTGGGTTTCCTCCGGGTGCTCCGGTTTCCTCCCACAGTCCAAAGATGTGCGGGTTAGGTTGATTGGCCATGCTAAAAATTGCCCTTCGTGTCCTGAGATGCGTAGGTTAAAGGGATTAGTGGGTAAATATGTAGGGATATGGGGGTAGGGCCTGAGTGGGATTGTGGTCGGTGCAGACTCGATGGGCCGAATGGCCTTTCTGTACTGCAGGGTTTCTACGATTCAATAGGGCATAGAATTCCAGGAATTAAAGCAAAGATTGTAAAAGTTCAAAAGAGATGAGGATGAATTTCACACTTGCATTCTAAAAGGGTGAGCTCGTGTAAGAAATGTCATTAAGACGGGCCTCTAAGACAGGCAGTTCAGGTAAGAAAAGATAAAGCAGTATATTGGTGGCAGAGTTCATCCTATACAGAGAGCTTGCCCAAGATCATGGCCACACACAGCAGGATGTTGTGTTCACTCCCAAACCAACAAATGCCTGGAGAAATCATGTTTGAACAGCCATTTTGTCTCTAAGCCAGAAGCAATACCGCAAGAGATATAGGTGCCGACTGGTAACTTGCTGTATTTTGCATATAGTTTAAACCTATGGGATGGAGCTCTGAGGCTGGAAAAGTAGAGGGATTTGGAACTGGGTCAATTTAATTGTGTATAGTTATTAATGTAGTTAAGTGTATGTTTTTAGTTGCCTTTTTTGCAGTGTTTTACTGTTTAATAAACATTTTATTTAATTATTGCAACAAGACTGGGACATTCTACCCGGTCTCCACATCGTTCCTCACATTATACCAAATTGCAAAAAATACAGTTAGGAATCAGCATTCCAAGCTGCTTCACTGGGATTTGGAATACCCGAGCATTTAACTTTGGCTGCTGGGTTCGTAACAATGGAGAGTTGTCATTGTCCCACTCATGGCCTCCACCTCCTCAGCATGTATTCTAGAAACGAGCTAGTTTGGAATTAGTTCAGTTTTTTTGCCCAGTTGCAGAACAGCTGATCATTTCTGAATTTTTCCAGTAAATTAAGTTCCTACATTACAGCAATGACAAAACTTCAATAGTACTTAATTGGCTGTAAAGTGCTTTAAAATAAGGTGTTCATGAAAGGCGCCACATAAATGAACATTGTTTTAAATTCTGTGTGAATCATAGATATGTTTTAAATTCTGTGTACTTTTAGTATCTAAGCATGTGGAGGTGCAGGATGACCTGGTGACTTGTTTTCCATGGACACCATTTGTTCAATCCCTTATATTTCTGGTAATGGCAAAGTGTTCCCTGTCTTGTGCTTGTTTTGCTATTAGCTTTTCTTTAACAGTTTTCTTGATGCAGCTGTGTTGTAGAATGGTTGCAGGCTTCTTTGTTTATCCTTAATCTGAATATTTAATGAAAAACTATGTAATTTTCCATTCAAGCAAAATAAGCATATAGATTTTAGGGGTTTTATGATGTGCTTTGAGCTTGCTGTTAGGCAGTTCAACAGAGTGATCAATTCAACAGCAGTGGAACTTTGGAGAAGCAGCTCTGGGGCCAAGGGCCAGAGGAGATCAGCAAATGCTGCTGCTGGTATTTGTGTTGAGTTCATTGTTTGATGCTGGCATATGCAAATCTTTATCATAACATCAGAAATGTTAAAGTCAGTCATAAATGTGTTCAGTCTTGAACTGCACCATCATGAACATCCCATCTCTTTCCCTTTAACCCAGTTTCTGATCTTTCCTGTGCCATGTTTAGAGAAGCCTTGTAAAGTGGTCGGAATTTTTTATACTATAATTGAAGGAAGATACTTGCCTTTCTGTAGTAGCTTTCATGTTCATTTGATGTCCCAAAGCACTTTATGTATGGTCCACTAATAACTTCTGAAGTATAGTAACTGTTGTTATAATGGTCCATTTGCACAGAACAATGTCCTACAAACAACAATAAGATAAATGACCACCAAACTCATTTGGTCAATTATCTTATCGTTGTTTGTAGGACATTGTTTGGTGGTGTGGATAAACATTGGCCAAGGCACCAGGGGATCACTCTATTTTTCTCCAAAAAGTGTCTGGGATGTTTTTTAAGGTGCACCTGAGGACAAATGGAGTTACAATTTAACATCATCTCTGACAGCACCGCATTCCCTCAATCTTGCACAGGAATATCAGTCTATAGCGGAGCTTCAGCCTTTTGAATCGGGTGTAAATGCTACCACCAGAGTTATGTTGACAATTAGAAGTGAAAGTAGCTGTAAGTGAAGGTTAGATTATTGTGAAAATTGAATGCAAACCAATCAGTGATATCCAGGATCCATGGGGTGAATGTTTAAGTCCCAGTGGGGCCAAGTATGGAATCTCGCACTGCCTGCTGGTGTTTGCCAGTTTCCTGGATCCATCCTGCCCCTGGGTTATTTTCCCAGAGGTGGATTGGGGAGTAGCAGGGCTACCCTTCCACAAGCAGCAGATAATCAAAGGTCTACTAAAGACTATTGTTGGAGGCTAACTGGAAAATTCAGGTTGGCTGCCAGATTCTTGGAGCAACCAGGAAGTAGTCCTGCCACCTCCTGATGGCAGGCCAGGAGTTTTAACGCTCCAAAAAGGCTTGGAGGCCTGCTTGCCAGGCTTCACTTGTAATCACAGGCCACCATATAGAGGGACTCCCCTTCCAGAGGTGGCCCAATGCAAAGGGCGCCCTCTCTCTCACTTTTCTTGAAAGGCGTCCTGCTACTATTGAGCTTGGCCTCTCTTTATCCCTTCACTTCAAGAACTTGTCTGTTGCCCTTATTTGAATGGTGAGCTCATCCTTTTCTGACTTCCATTTAAGCCTGATGGCCTGAATCCCACAATGAAAATCCTGCCCCATAAATTTGAATCTAATAGACTGACAAGTCTGTAACATCCTAAAACCTTGTGGTGGGCTATAGAAACCACATTTAGTCAACTACTACATGGTTGCGTTAAAGCCAGAAAGGAAGATAATGAAAGCCACTAAAACAATGGGTGACATTTTCCAGTCAATGGCTTGTTGGAGCCTGGACATAAAACTGAGATGTATGTTGGGATCCTGTGGACCACCATAGGAATTCCCCAGGAAGTTTGAATTTTCGATAGGCAATTCTGCTGCTACCCGGGATCCTTCGTAAATGTCTCCAACACTGCATTAAAGTCTGGGACTTCAGACAATAAGGAGTCTAACAACATCAGGTTAAAGTCCAACAGGTTTATTTGGTAGCAAACGCCACTAGCTTTCGGAGCGCTGCTCCTTCGTCAGGTGAGTGGGAGATCTGCTCATAAACAGCAAACGGCATATAAAGACACAAACTCAATTTACAGAAAAATGAATAATGATTGGAATGCAAGTCTTTACAATGTGAGTGGAGAGAGCATTAGCACAGGTTAAATAGATGTGTATCGCCTCCAGACAGGACAGCCAGTGAGACTTTGCAAGTCCAGGCAAGTTGTGGGGGTTACAGATAGTGTGACATGAACCCAAGATCCCGGTGGAGGCCGTCCTCATGTGTGCGGAACCTGGCTATCAGTCTCTGCTCAGCGACTCTGCGCTGTCGTGTGTCGTGAAGGCCGCCTTGGAGAATGCTTACCCGAATATCAGAGGCCGAATGTCCGTGACCGCTGAAGTGCCCTCCAACAGGAAGAGAACAGTCTTGCCTGGTGATTGTCGAGCGGTGTTCATTCATCCATTGTCGTAGCGTCTGCATGGTTTCCCCAATGTACCATGCCTCGGGACATCCTTTCCTGCAGCGTATCAGTTAGACAATGTTGGCCGAGTTGCAAGCGTATGTACCGTGTACCTGGTGGATGGTATTCTCACGTGAGATGATGGCATCCATGTCGATGATCCGGCACGTTTTGCAGCGGTTGCTGTGGCAGGGTTGTGTGGTGGCGTGGTCACTGTTCTCCTGAAGGCTGGGTAGTTTGCTGTGGACAATGGTCTGTTTGAGGTTGTGCGGTTGTTTGAAGGCAAGAAGTGGGGGTGTGGGGATGGCCTTGGCGAGATGTTAGTCTTCATCAATGACATGTTGAAGGCTCCGGAGGAGATGTCGCAGCTTCTCCGCTCCGGGGAAGTACTGGACGACGAAGGGTACTCTGTCCACCGTGTCCCGTGTTTGTCTTCTGAGGAAGTCGGTGGCTAGCACGAGGGGCCATAGCTTTAAATTGAGGGGTGAGAGATATAGGACAGATGTTAGAGGTAGGTTCTTTACTCAGAGAGTAGTAAGGGCGTGGAATGCCCTGCCTGCAGCAGTGGTGGACTCGTCAACGTTGAGAGTGTTCAAGTGGTTATTGGATAAACATATGGATGATATTGGAATAGTGTAGATTAGAGGGGCTTTAGATTGGTACCACTGGTCAGTGCAACATCGAGGGCCGAAGGGTCTGTACTGCACTGTAATGTTCTATGTTTTACACTGTGGCACGTCGGAACTGTCGATCGATGAGTCGAGCGCCATATCCTGTTCTTATGAGGGCATCTTTCAGCGTCTGGAGGTGTTTGTTGTGATCCTCCTCATCCGGGCAGATCCTGTGTATATGGAGGGCTTGTCCGTAGGGGATGGTTTCTTTAACGTGTTTAGGGTGGAAGCTGGAGAAGTGGAGCATCGTGAGGTTATCCGTGGGCTTGCGGTACAGTGAGGTGCTGAGGTGACCGTCGTTAATGGAGATGCGTGTGTCCAAGAATGCAATCGATTCCGGAGAGTAGTCCATGGTGAGTCTGATGGTGGGATGGAACTTGTTGATGTCATCATATAGTTGTTTCAGTGATTGTTCACCATGAGTCCAAAGGAAGAAAATGTCATCGATGTATCTAGTGTATAGCGTCGGTTGAAGGTCCTGTGCGGTGAAGAAGTCTTGTTCGAATCTGTGCATGAAGATGTTGGCATATTGAGGTGCTCGGATGAGGAGGATCGCAAAGGACACCTCCAGACGCTGAAAGATGCCCTCATAAGAACAGGATATGGCGCTCGACTCATCGATCGACAGTTCCGACGTGCCACAGCGAAAAACCGCACCGACCTCCTCAGAAGACAAACACGGGACACGGTGGACAGAGTACCCTTCGTCGTCCAGTACTTCCCCGGAGCGGAGAAGCTACGACATCTCCTCCGGAGCCTTCAACATGTCATTGATGAAGACTAACATCTCGCCACGGCCATCCCCACACCCCCACTTCTTGCCTTCAAACAACCGCACAACCTCAAACAGACCATTGTCCGCAGCAAACTACCCAGCCTTCAGGAGAACAGTGACCACGCCACCACACAACCCTGCCACAGCAACCGCTGCGAAACATGCCGGATCATCGACACGGATGCCATCATCTCACGTGAGAACACCATCCACCAGGTACACGGTACATACGCTTGCAACTCGGCCAACATTGTCTACCTGATATGCTGCAGGAAAGGATGTCCCGAGGCATGGTACATTGGGGAAACCATGCAGACGCTACGACAACGCATGAATGAACACTGCTCGACAATCACCAGGCAAGACTGTTCTCTTCCTGTTGGGGAGCACTTCAGCGGTCACGGACATTCGGCCTCTGATATTCGGGTAAGCATTTTCCAAGGCGGCCTTCACGACACACGACAACGCAGAGTTGCTGAGCAGAGACTGATAGCCAGGTTCCGCACACATGAGGATGGCCTCAACCAGGATCTTGAGTTCATGTCACACTATCTGTAACCCCCACAACTTGCCTGGACTTGCAAAGTCTCACTGGCTGTCCTGTCTCGAGACGATACACATCTCTTTAACCTGTGCTAATGCTCCCTCCACTCTCATTGTCTGTACCTCTAAGACTTGATTAGCTGTAAAGACTCGCATTCCATTCATTATTCTGTAAATTGAGTTTATGTCTTTATACGCCCTGTTTGCTGTTTATGAGCAGATCTCCCACTCACCTGACGAAGGAGCAGTGCTCCGAAAGCTTGTGGCGTTTGCTACCAAATAAACCTGTTGGACTTTAACCTGGTGTTGTTAGACTCCTTACTGTGTTTACCCCAGTCCAACGCCGGCATCTCCACATCATGACTTCAGACAGTACCAGTGACAGAAATTGCCACCCCCCAAGCCCCCTAACCATTTACCCATCCCTAGCATTCATTCACCAGCATTCAGACTGAATATTTAAACCTACCATACGGCAGCTAGTGCAGTAAAAATTGGGTGTGTCCTGTCGTCACCCAACTGGGACAACCAGGATCAATAATTTCCAGTGAAATACGAAGCAGTGTTCGGTAGGGAAAATTTCCAGACACACTGGCAATCTGACGATGATTGCTACTCCTCAAGATCTGAGCCAATAATTTGATGAAACTAAAATTAGTAAAAACTTGCCAATGTGATTTTTCTTTTCTAACCAATTTATTCTGTGTTTGACATTTCAGGATGAGACTGGTGCCTATTTAATAGACCGAGATCCTACTTACTTTGGGCCTGTGCTTAATTACCTGCGACATGGAAAACTGGTTCTCAATAAAGATTTAGCAGAGGAAGGCAAGACTTGTTTGTTATACCTTCAATTTTTGCTTATCATTATTACATTCTTTGATTATAAATAAAGGACATGGGGAAATGTTGTGTAACTCTTGTATTCAAATTCTACTTGTTTTGAGTGCTACCCAGTTCTGTTTTGCTGCTGCACTGCAGACATTATTCAAGATAATTGTCATACTTTTGGTGAAAAGATTCTTTCCATATCTGTTCAGGATTTATTTTCCACTAGTTTATATTTGAGGCCTTGTCTAAGCTACTGAGTAGCTTCTATACTTTATTGAGGCCCTTGAAAATTCATGGCTGTAAATTCCGATGATGGCTTTCATCCTGAGCGATGCTTTGTTGAATAAGATGAGACCAGTAAAAGGCAATATTTAAAATTGACTTTATGCCCAAGGGGTGTACCTAAAAATGTGGTGCCAATCTGGTGAAGCTGCAACACAGGACTACATGCTTGCAAAAGTGGAAGGAGCATACTGTAGACAGAACTCAGCTATCCCGCAAGCAACTAATCAGATTAAAATTCTGGAGCCCTGCCACATTCATTCGTGAATGATGATGAGCAATGAAACAGCTGAATGAGGAGGATGCTCGACAAGCATCTCATCCTCAATGAATTCAAAGACTAGTACGTCAGTGCAAAAAATAAAGCTTTTGAAGCATTTGCAACCAGCTTCAGTCTGAAGTGCCAAGTCTGAATGATCCATCTTGACTGAGGTCCCAACTAACATAGATAGCGGTCTTCGGCAATCATTCACTCCATGTGACATCAGGAAATGAGTGAAGGCTTTGTATACAGCTGTAAGACTTGTGCTCTGGAACTAGCCGCACTGCTATCCAAGCTGCAGCAGTGCAACTTTAGCACTAGCATCGTACTGACAGCGTGGAAAATTGCATGTGTGTCCTGTCCACAAAGATCAGGACAGTTCCAGCCTGGCCAATTACTGCCCCATTGGTCTACTTTCAGTCATGAAAATGGTGGAAGGTGCCATTGACAATCTTATTAAGCATCAATTACTGCTCAGTTTGGGTTTCACAGGGCCAATTGGCTCGAGACTTCGTTATAGCCTTGGTCCAAATATGGACAAAAGACTTGAACCTCAGATGTGATGCGAGAGTGACAGACCTCAAAATCGAGGCAACGTTTGACAATGTGGCATCAAGGAGCCCTAGCAAAATTGAAGTCAGTGGGAATCAGGGAGAAAACTCCCAATCAGTTGGAATCATATTTTTCACAAAGCAAGATGGTTGTGGTCGTTGGAGGCCAATCATTTCAACCCCAAGACAGTATCATGAGGAGCTTCTGCAGCAACGTCCTAGGCCCAACTATCTTTAGCTGCTTCATCAATGACCTTCCCTCTCTTATACGTACTGAAGAGGTAATCTTCACATTGTTCAGTACCATTTGGGGCTCCTCAGACACTGAAGCAGTCCGTGCCCGCGAACTGCAAGATACGGACAATATTCAGGCTTGAGCTGATAAGTAGCAAGTAACATTCATGCCAGACAAGTGCCAAGCAATGACCATCTCCAGCAAGAGAGAATCTGACCATCTCCCCATGACATTCAGAAGTGTCACCATTGCTGAATTCCCTATCATCAGTACCCTGGGGGGCACCAATGACCTGACAGGAACAGCCATATAAATACTGTGGCTACAAGAGCAGACTGTAAATTCAACAGCAAGGAACTTGCCTCCTGACTCTCCAAAACCCTTCCATCATCTGCAAGACACAAGTCAGGAATGTGTTGGAATATTATCCACTTGCCAGATGAGTGTAGCTTCAATAACATTCGAAAGCTTGTCAGCATCCAAGATAAAACAACCCACTTGATCCCCTCCACCAATGCCACACATTGGCAGCAGTGTACACCAATTACAAGGTGTATTGTAGAAACTTGCTAAGGCACCATTGACAACTTCCAAATCCGTGATCACTTCCACCTAGAAAGACAAAGGCAGCAGTCACATGGGAATACTATCCCTGGCAAATTCCCCTAGCCACACACCATTCTGACTTGGAAATGTATTGTGGTTCCTTCAGTGCCACTATGAAAATCCTGGAATTTCCTTTAACTGAACTGTGGATTTACCTATGCCAAGAAGACAGCTCATCGCTATCTTCAATTAGGATGGACAACCGATGCTGGGCTTGCCAGCAGTGCTCCCATCCCAGGAACAAATAACAAATTGCAAAATATTGAGTTGTACTTGAAAAGAACTCTCTCTAATCTCTCTGCAGTATTATAGATTGAGAATAGTTGATGCTAATTTGGTCCCTTTCAGGTGTGCTGGAGGAAGCAGAGTTTTACAACATCACATCACTAATAAAGTTAGTGAAAGACAGGATAAGAGAGAGAGACACCAAAACATCACAGGTGAGTGAAAAGATGTGAAAGTGCAAGTATGTGAAATGATCTTGGATTAATGGATGGAAGCTAGGAACCTTTAAAGGTTGGAGAGAGAACTGAACTATTTCCAATAATAGAGTTCACTCACTTTCTGAATGGATCTTTGGGACTCACTCAGTGGTATTCTCTCAGTCACATTTTTCCCTTTTATTATTGATCATGCAGCCTCTTGCAGCAGCTCTGGAAAGCAGCACATGCATGAGGACCATGAATAAAAGAGGAGGCCATTCAATTCTTTGAGCCTGTTCCACTATATGCAATTGCCTTCCACTCTCGGGCTGGGTGAGGAGGCAGGTGTCAGGTTTACCTCAGACGGAACAGGAATCAAACTCACGTTAGTATTACTCTAAACTATATTTGAATCATCATCACCAACTGAGCTAACTGGCCCCCATATCCTTGATATTCTTATCTACCAAATATCTATCCATCTGAGTCCTGAGTTGTTTCCACACATATATCACATCCATTCTTGTGGGGGTGGTCCAGATTTTCACTATCCTTTGTGTTGAAAAAATGCTCCCTGATTTTGCATGTAAATGGCCTGGCTCTAATAAGATTATGTCCAAAGCGTCTGTAATCTCCACCAGGGGAAATAATTTCTCTATCTTTTCTATAGAATCCGTCAATCATTTTAAACAATTAAATAACCCCATGACTTTCTAAACACAAGCCAGTTTTAAGCAAACCACCCTTTTGATTTAACCATTCATGCCCTGTTATTCTGGTGAATTTGTGCAGTGTCCCCTCCAAGGCCGCTGTATCCTTCCTGAGGTGCAGTGTCTAAAAATAACCACAGTGCTCCAAATGGGAGTCTGACAAAGGTCTGTACAGCTGAAGCATCATTTTCTCCACATTGTATTCCAGCCCCCTTGCGATTTAAAAACAATCATTCAATAAACACTTTGCTCTTTGTACCTGTGCATTAGTTTTTAATGATTTGTGTCCATGGATACTGGTCTATGGACTCCTCAGATCCTAATCCCTCTGCATTATTGCATGTTCTCAGCACTATTGCATGCCCCTAGTTGTTTATATCTAGATCACTGGATTGATGGTGGGCCTGCCCACCATCTAAAAGGCACAGGCCAGGAATGTGATAGGAGACTCTACCCCACTTGCTTGATAAATGCAGCTCAACGCCATCCAGAATAAAGCAGCCTGCTTGCTTGGCACCCCACTTTCCACCTTAAACATTCATCCCCTTCACCACCAACAAAATGATGTACCATCAACAAGATACACTGCCACAACTCATCAAGACTCCTTCAATAGTACCTTCCACACCTGTGACCCCTACCATCTAGAACAGCAAGGGAAGGTGACTATAAGTCACACACCACCTTGTCTTGGAACAATGTCACTGCTCATTTGGTGTCGCTGGGTCAAAGTCCTGGAACTCTCTCCTTAATGCCACTGTGGTTGTATCTACACCAGATGAACTGGAGCAATTCAAGAAGGTCGCTCACTACTATCTTCAAAGGCAATTAGGGATGGACAATAAATCCTAGCCTTGCCAGCGATGCTCACTTCCCACAAAGTATTTTTTTTAAAGTGGTTTTGTATGGGTCTCCTGCACAGGTATCAGCAAGTAACTACCCATGTTTGTGTATAAAAGTAAAGAATGAATTGACCACATAAACCTGCAGTGACCTGTAGCCGATATTGAGTTAGTTGATCAGGGTTGGAATGACATTCAGTCTCTGGATTTAAAAGAGAAAAGTCAGCTTTAAGCTTCTGTTCTTGATTACTATCCAGAGCTGGAAAAATGCACTTGGCAGTGGGTGCAAGAAAGGGTCAGACTGTGCTTGGCCCTGGATCAGATTGCCTGTTGACACTCAATCCTTAAGGCTGAAGAATGGCCAGTTAGACACAGTGTCAGAAGATGACCTGCTCAGTAGAATTGTACCATATGTGAGAGAAAGTAAAGGGGAAACCAGAAAACTTAAAATGTGGTGATGGAGATTTACATGGCGATCTAACACCCAGCGCTTTTTTCAGAAAAATTGTATTCAAGATTATATCCACAAAAAGTCCATATTTTGTAGATAAATTTTAAATGAGGTGGAGATCATTATGGATTGCCAGAATATTTATAGCGCTTATTAGAGTTAACTACTGCCAAGCAAATGCAAAGATTTCAGCAACAGTTCAGTATATTTGAAAAGTGCTGCAATAAACGTTTTCAGAAATACAAGCTGTTGTCAGAGATCTGAAAGAAACTAATGCAGTTCAGTGTGCACAGATGGTATGAGTGTTGAAAACAGTATGCTGTTTTAGTTATCGAGAGGAAAAGCTACTGAGAGGAGCTGCCAAGCCAGGTCTGTAGTTCAGTAATAGCAGTAGCTTCAACTTTGCATAGCTTGTTTAAAAAAACACACACAAAGTGCTGTGGAGCTGCAACTCCCTGCATGGTTTCATTTATACAGTGAAGCCAAAGTCCTGAGTTCAATCTTTGTCAGTGCTGAGTTTGCTGATCTAAGTTGTAACTATGTAAGAATTAATAGAATTGGCTTCTGTTCCTGTATTAGGGGAAAATCAGCCAGGATTTCTTGCTCCTTTTACCTATCCAGAAATCCCTCGTAGAAATGCATCTATCTGGGTGAATTGGGACAGGGTCAGGTTGAGCTGTGAATAACCTCATTTTTTAGTGTCATGTGAAAACTGGCCAGGTACCAAAACAAGGAGTTTGATATTGTCTGTTGGATAAAACATGATGGCTTATTTGATGGCCTAAAATAAGAGCAGTTCGCATTGAAATACACAGTACAACTGATGGGGTGATTCAACTTTCATTTATACCTGTGCACAGGATGCATGCCTTCATTGAAGTTATATATGTTATCAAATTTTGAAGGATAACATGTACCGATTATTTTTTCCTTCCTTTCAGCTGCACTTTAAGATTCTATCCCAAGATTTAATATAATTTTGCCAGCGCTATTTTCATTGTTGGGACATCCTCAATGTTTAATAACTGATTTCATTATTTTCTTTAATGGGTCTTTGATTCCTCTTGCCTTGTAACCCTCAGATTCCAATGAAACATGTGTATAGAGTGTTGCAATGTCAGGAAGAGGAGCTCACCCAGATGGTATCTACGATGTCTGATGGTTGGAAGTTTGAACAGGTAAAGATGTTAAAACAGTCACTTAGATTTTGAGATTAAATCATAGTTGGGAATAATGCAAGAACTCTCACTCTGCACCACACCATGCCATTAGAAACGAACTGATGTGCTGTATCCATTTGAAGGCAACCTCGATTGTTGGCTGAACCAAATACAGGTTCAAAGACCTGTGACATTCCTGACCAAATTCTTGTTTCAATTTTTATGGCTACACAATTAACACATTTTTTGGAGCTGTATGTTTGAAAAAAGATCTGAGTGTGACTAATCAAAAGGTGTATGAGCATTTAGTGATGTAAACAAAGTCCAAATTATCAAAGCATGCACTGTATAAATTATTTCCAAACATTCTTTGTATGATTGTGGGGATAAGGGTGGTTTTCCAATCTAAGGGAATGTTTTCTAAAAAAAAAATCCACATGCTACAATCCCCTTGCGGTAATCAGAAGCATAACTGGGCAATGTATTTATAATTGTGGCATTTGCTATATTGTAACTCAATTTTGTCATTATACCTTGACTAAAATAATTGGATCTACTAGTTTAGATGCATCAGATTGTGCTGATGGCAAATGTCCACACTGAACCCTGGAATATTACCATTCCTTACTAAGGATCACATTTATGTTGTTGCATTACTTCAACGTATCTTTTATGGGCGTGAGGTGATGTACTAAATTTTATAAATGCACATTTATGGATTAGAGCATGTAACCATAAGTTAGTATACTTGCCAAAAGTTTCCATTATAAATTTGCATACCTATAGAACTGCAGTGCTACCACTGACAGGAAGGTGTGATTACATGACCAGTTTACATGGAAAATTACTATTATAAATGTGGATCTAGGGTATTTATGATTTTTTAAAAATTCAGGATGCTTAAATATAACAGGGATAATATATCTCAGCAGGCTACTTATTATCCTAGCTGGGCTTGAGTTTGACCTCACTTGATAAATACGAATTAAGCCTTTCCATAGCAGTCACTGGGTCTTATTCAACACCAGGAACACAGAATGAGCCTGGGCTCATTGTTCTCCTGTCTTCTAACCCACCTCACCTGAAGACTACACTTTGACTCCTATGTGTAACACCACAGGAGTTCAACCAATATATGTAATATAGCTCTGCAGCCTACATCTGTCAGAGGTCCTGGAGACAGTATATTTATCTTTTTATGTTGTATTTACAAATATTTACATGGTGTCTAATTCCACTTTTCAAGCACCTCAGTGTTTGACATGCAATGGTCACATGTTACTTTTGTAAGGAATCATTGGGCTGATCGGAAAGAGATCTGCCCTTTTTTCTGAGTAGACTGAACATTCTGTATCGGTTGCATTTGGCTCTGTTTACATTACGTCTCTCTGACCTGTCCACATGCACCAAAGCTGATTGTTTGACTCTCCTGATGTCCCAAGTCCAGTAATTCTTCCCTGGCATCTGCTGTTTCCTGATTCCCAGCATCCCTTACGCAATTCAACCTTTATGACTGGGTTTGTATTTCCATCATGTTGTTTCGGAAAATGTCGATTTGACTTGAAAACTGCTGTTTCTCCTTCCAAAAATTGATTGGCCTAAATTAGCTTTTAAAAATTGAAATCAATATTTTTGTGCCATAGAAGGATCTTAAATGGCTTGGTTGAAACGCAGTAATTTTCAGTGTTGGACTTAGTAAGGATTTTTAATTCAAATAACTTTATATCTTGATCCCCTTTTTGTGAATGGTTTATATTGTAAAATTATCATGCTGCACATTCCAGAAAGTGGCCACGCTTGAACTGTGCCATTATTTTTTTCCACCACCAATTTAAATCTCACCTTTTGAATTAAAACGCAACTATTTTTCCTGCAAATCTGCCCCCCTTCTGCAAGGGATGCCAATTAGGATAGTTTTCACAGCTGCTGGGTGCACATAGGTACCTGCTCTACATGATCATTCTTCACGTATGAGCCAAGACAGTGGTGTTCACAGGATATTCTGCTATGTAGGACATCAGTGTCAGACTCCATCCTGTCCTTACCAAACATACCCTTTCTAAGAGGGTGTCAGTGGATAACTAATTGTAAGTCTTGCTGATTTTTTTCTCTTCCTCTACCCTAAGCCAGAGATACCAAGGGTGATTGTAACACCACAGCTACAGCCCTGACTAATGTGCTAATATCATGCAAACCAGGAATTGAACCTGGGATATTTGGATCTCGGTCATTCTTGTCCTCTTCCCCAACCTGCGCTTGTACTCTTTCTGTTTAAGTAAATATAGATGGTATCACTGGCAGATCTCTTGATAGCTTCTCTATAACCAGTCACTGCACTTTGTGTAGGACATATCTATGGGTAGTTCTTAATCCCTCGGACAAAAACAAAGCCTGGTCTCGATTAACTGCTTCCATCCCATATAATGACTGGCATCACTGAACGGGTAATCACAGACTATCTTTCACTACTCTGTGACACAGAAGATTCTAATGGAAAGTAGGAATTGTTTGCTGATCAATATTTCTGATGCATATTTTAAATAATTGCCACTCTACCTGTGTTGTAAACTACGGTTAGTGTATTTGAAATGTTATAAAAATATAATTTTAAAATGTGTTTAATTTACACTTTTTGAAACTTGAAATGAAAGAACTCCTTTAGCATACCTAGTGTTGCAAACTTTCTACTCTGGTTGTTACAGCTGGTCAGTATAGGTTCCCCGTATGGCTATGGGCGGGATCATCAGTCAGAGTTTCTGCTGATTGTGTCGCGGGAAGTGAAGGGGGAGGAGACCAGTTTCCACAACAGCAGCAGCGAGGTCTGTCCCAGTAATACCCTCACTCATTCTAACAACGCACGGCCAGTTTCCCTGCTTGTAACCATTGCTTGCTTTATATTACATCTTCCCATTCTTTGAAAGATCATTTTTCATCTGTGTCTCAATTCTGTGGTGTGATTATATATGTGTGAGTGTATATAATACATTTAGTGTACACACAACATATTTTTCACAATTTTGTACACTGGCTGTATGCACTGCTTAAAACATGTTTTTGCTTCTCATGTATTTTTTAACAGATTTCAAAAAATGGAGACCTAAAATACATGTTATGAAAAATAATATTCAAAAATGTTTCATGTGACCAATTTTTTATTCGAAAATTCCTGGTTTGCACAGTATTTTGGTGAAACCTGCAGCAGGCTTGGTTTAACATTTAATGAGAAAGTCAATTCTCAGCTGTATCTTGCACGATGATTGCTTTCCAATTGGGCTGTGTCTAAAAGATTTGAGAACTGCCTGTTTTTAAAAAAAGGCTATTTTATAACTATTTTGAAAAGCTTGTAGAGTTGCCCTTGAGCAGCAACATTGAAGTTCTGGTGTAAAAGCAGAAAATGGCAAAACACTCAGGCTGGTCCGTATCTCTGAACAGAGTTGTGTGAGGTTAATGTTTCTAGTAGATGCCCTTTCCCCTCTTCACGTACTTTTTCTGACCAGCTGAGTGCTTCCAGCATTTTCTGCTTATGTTTGAGTTCCAGCTTCTCCAATATTTTGTTCTTTTGTTTCAATGAAGTACTAGTGCCTGAAGTGCAGAGTGAATCTAATGAGGCAAAGAACCTCTGTGTGCACAGGCTCACTCAGCATAATCAATACAAACTGCAAATCTGCTGAGAACTCCTGTTAATTTAGGTCTAATTTCAAAGTGGAATTTTGGACCCAACAGCACAAACTATGTCCAGTGTTGCTGTTTCTTAGGACCTGATGTCAACTGAAGAATCTTATCTGCAACCTTTTTCTCTGCATGATGGTGCTAGATTTTGACAATGGCCTCTCCTCCCTGACAGTAGAGACTAGAATTAATTCCCCGTCTCTGCTTTCTTATCTGATCTCAGCTGGGGTCACATTTGGCCTCAGCACCCTTTTGAGGAGCAAATCGGGACAGGATCTTGTTCCTGACCAATGCAATTACATCCTTCGGAAGTGTGACTGGGTGAGGACTGAATCAGTCGCACCTGTCAATGCAGCATGGTGAAACAATCTTGCTAATCCCTTGTCCATTCACCTTGTGTGAACCTACTTGATCTAGGTACTGGAATGTTATAACTACCTTCAAGGGAATGAGATATAATTAGACAAAGCCATAACTAGCTGTAACCAGCTTCATTTCCATTTACCCGAAGTACTCCTGCCATTCTAGTGTCCTGCACATTGTTGTCTCATTTTCTCTTAAAACCCAAATTCAAGAACTTTTATAGGATAGTAGTTTGCTAGTGAAAGGATTTAAAACTCAACATTTTCTTTGCTGGGTCATTGCACAAAAGGAGCATATTAAATACAACTAATGCTACAATGCAGAGATAGATAGATTAGTATAGTATTGCATCTGTTTAAGTTACAGTCTCTCCTGTTGTCCTTGTTGTGTGAAATGTTGCTCCACAGAGCTGAATAATAAGTTGATACTTTGAATGCTCACTTAAGTTATTGAGCTCAAAGGGAAATATAGTGCCTCCCTTTTTAAAAGATTCATTGATAATCGTCATCTTTGGAAAATTATATCAGCTCTTGAGAACAAACTTGTCTTCTTTTATAATGGATCTTTCATTTCTATGTTGTGGTTAATAGGGTGAAATTTGCAAGATCAAAAGAAAATAGAAAGGGAAGGAAAATGCACAAAAGTACATAACTTCTGGCATTGGGACTGAAGCAACTTGTTTATGTATTTAACATGCGTACACCAAGCCAGAAATAGTGTTTCCCAATTTATTCACACCATTGAAGAACATTTGCTCGCTAAATATATCACTGCATTGAGCTTGAAATCGAGCAAGACCAAGCTTTTAAAATATTGAATGTTTGAAAGGCCAGCAGTCATCAAAATACACTGAGACTGAACAAATATATCTGGACAAGACTGAGGCCACTGCACAGAAGAAATAAGGACCTAAATTTAGGGTTTACCCCAAGAAGATTGGAATTTTATAATTCCGTGCAGTGGAGTCTGTGACAGATGGCTGGCAAAGTTTGTAAAGTATAAATTAGCAGTCTCACTAAGTCTAGACTGATAAACCAAGGATGAGCTAAGATTTCCAAATCCACGGAGATCATGATGTGCCTTTGAGTGATTTAACAGCATTGCAACTGGTGACTCATAATTAAAAGTTTACTGAATACCCAGTTTTGGCTGGACAACCTACCAGGGCAAAAAATACTTTGACAAGAGTTCTGTTATCGTAGTCACTCAAAATTCAGGTTTTAAAGTGGATCAGGCTCAATTGTAATGACAAACTATACTCCCAAAGGTATTCAGGCACTTCATGGGCGACGATGGTGTAGTGGTAAAGTCTCTTGACTAGAAATCCAGGCCAAAGTTCTGGGCACATTCTAATTTGGCAGCTGGTGGAATTTAAATTCAATTAATAAAAATATGGAATTGAAAGCTAGACTCAGTAATGGTGACAATGAAACTATCTTCAAGTGCTGTAAGCATCCATCTGATTCATTAATGTGCTTTAGGGAGGGAAATCAGCTGTCCTTACCTAGTCTGTTTTGTGTGTGACTCCAGATCCATAGCAATGTGGTTGAGTCTTGACTACCACTTGTTTAAGGTCAACTGGGGATGGGCATCAAATGCTGGCCTTGCTAGCGAAGCCTGCATCCCATCAAATAATATATATTTTAAAACTTACTATTTAACTTCAATTACAGAGTGGCGATTGGGTCAGTGTCCAGATAATGCTGATATGGAATGATCAGGATCCTGGGATTACTGGTACAGAGCAGGGATTGGGCCAGGATCCTGGGATTACTGGTACGGAGCGAGGATTGGGTCAGGGTCCTGGGATTGATGGTACAGAGCGGCGATTGGGTCAGGATCCTGGGATTGATAGTACAGAGCAGGGATTGGGTCAGAATCCTGGGATTACTGTACGGAGCGGGGATTGGGTCAGGATCCTGGGATTGATGGTACAGAGCAGGGATTGGGTCAGGATCCTGGGATTAGTGGTGCAGAGTGGAGATTGGGTCAGGATCCTGGGATTGATGGTATAGAGTGGTGATGGGTCAGCATCCTGGGATTAGAGGCACAGAGCGGTGATTGGGTAGGATCCTGGGATTACTGGTACAGAGTGGTGATAGGGTCAGAATACAAGATGACTGACACCTGTGAAACTATATTGCAGTAAAAGTAGTTTTGTAGAGTGGGAGCGAATTGGTGATGGTGCAGTCAGTGAAAAGATTTTTGTGCACGAATGCTTTCGTTCATGCTTCAGTCTGGGCTGAATCTAGAACAATTGACCATGGTTCTGAACTTCTAGGAACACTTGTACCTGGAGGGAGACAGTGGCAACAAAAAGACTATCATTTCTGTCGTGCCTCAGAACTGAGAAAGCTTCATCAGCCCAAAGCATCAATTATTTCTCACTTTCCACAAATCCGACCTGGCCTGATTATTTTCAGAATTTTCATATTTCTAGTATCTGCAATAATTTAGCATTTATGGAGATGTAGAGAAATTGTTACTTGTAGCATTTGTGCTGAGCTAGTGTTTGTAGTTGTCAAAGAGCTGACAGTCAGCTGGCAGCCATGTTATCTTCCTGAAAATTACAGAGCCAAACCTGGGCAACTTAAGTTATGAAACTTAATGTTGTGCAGTCAGTCTGGCTTTCATTATTGCTAAATAGTTCTCACTAAACACAGCAGTGGAGGGAATATGTTGAACATGCAACGAGTGATCAAAGAATATGTTTTCTGAAATGATCAGTTAGATGCTTTGTCTTCTGTTTATCATGTCTGTTTCTGTGAATCACAAGTCCCACCACATTTCCCAGCCATGGCTGATCATTGAGACTTCAGCTTTATCCCAGCCTTTCTTGTCCAACTCTCACCCAACAGTAGTTGCTTTTTCTTAAGATTATTGTGTTGGTTTCAGTAACATATTTTTTATGCAGTCCTCCTAAGTTGTAGTTGTTTCTTCTCCAGGCTTGTTCATGCTTATTCCAGCAATCTGTTCTGACAAGATTGTTTCTGACACCAAACTGAGGGGATAGTCAAGACAAAGGAAGACTGCAATAAATTGCAGGAGAAAATCAATAAACTTGTAGAATGTGTAAATGAGTGGCAACGGAGTTAAATGTGAATTGTGCATTTTGGTAGAAAGCAGAGGGAAGTCACTTATTACTTGAAAGGTGCAAGTTTAGGTGGGTTAGAGAAATAAACAGATATTGGAGTACAAATATACCAATCACTAATAGTGCACTACAGATTATTAAGGCCATTTTTTAAAAAAAAGCAATCGAAGCACTATGCTTTATTTGCAGAGAAATAAATTTGAAAAGTAGGGAAGTTATGCTAGATCTGTAATAAATCTTAGTTAGACCGCTAGAGGGTTATGCTGATTTAGATGAAGGGATGAGAGAAAGGTTAAGTGGAGTATAAATGCTGGGATGGACTAGTTGGATAGAATAAGCTTTTTCTGTGCTGTGTATCCTACGTAATTCTGTGTGAACTCTGGTTTTGAAATTTGCGTGTTGTGACTCGTCCTTGGTGCCTTGAAGAAATATCTCCCTATTTGCAGTGCCACCCCCGACAGTGCTTTTGAGATTAAATATCGTATCTAAAAAATCCTTGGGATGTTTTTCTATGTTGAAGAAGCTACGTAAATGCAAGTTGTCGTAAACATTTTTAACAGCAACAAACCAAAGTCCACTAATCCATGCCGCGGTATGTTAGCATATTTGCATATTTTCCCAGCTATTTGCCCAATATTAATTTGAGTTTAAATAGTCCAAGAAGCAAACTGAAGATTGTATGTGCAGCCTGGGTAAGAAAGGGTACAATTTCTGTAGTCAGCTGCATTTGGATTTGAATTAGATCCCGGAAAGTGTCAGCAGTTAAGGAATACAAGAAACCAAATGCTGAATCCACATCTGAAGAGAAGACAGTTTTAAATTCTGTCTTAAATTCTAGAGCTTTCCCATCTGAAACACCAAACTACTCAAAGAGTAGACTGAATAAGGCTACGAGGGAGAAAGAACAGCAGGTTGTGCTGATAGATGGGCAAAGATGGGAGGAGGCTCTAGTGGAACATAAACACCAGTATGGACTAGTTGAGCTGAATGGCCTGTTTCTGCCCTATATTCCTATGTAATCTTTTCTCTTCAAATACTTACAACCTGCTGCATGCTTCCAGTACGCGTATTCTTCCTTTCTCTATCTTACCAATGTGGTTGGTTCCCTGCTGTGTCTGTGTTAAGAACTCCTAACTTTTTTTTAGAGATAGACATCGTTTTAATAAGCTGCAGCATAGCTGATGTTTTGGTTAATGGTTGGCCTTAATAAAAAAGAATAGTTCATGAACTCATCATGAATTCACATGTTCAGGGGAAGTTATTGGGCAATTATCTCTACATTTTTGTTATGTTAGAACCTGCTTAACCACTCATGGCTTGGCTGTTTACAGTTTTGCTGTTTTTATTCTCAATTATTAGGAGTGCGATGGATTGTCTGTTGGCCCAATGTAAAATCTGACAAACAATATGCAATAGGAGGAAATCTGGTCATCTAAGAAAGTACCAACATTTCCATAGCTTTAAACATGCTCTGTCCTGTAAACCCTTCCAGTGACCAATCATGTAAATCGACACTTTCGCAACCTCCTTTGTGACCCAAGGTTAAAGTGATACGATTCAGGTGAACCGTCTAATGCAAAGCTACTTAAAATATTTCCAGGCAGGCGGATAAACATAGGTAGAATTTGAGTGAAACAGTACAACATGACCTACATGATCTGTATGTGCAAGTTTGCAGTTTAAGAACAAAAGGTGTTTTGTTTTTGGTTTGTGTTGTTTTTACATTCTTCAGTTACTGATCTTTGGCAGAGAGTTGCAGTAACTGGATATACTCAGTGGGCAGGCCAAGCATGTCTAGGCATGCGCTGGCTGAGAAGATGCACAATTTTTTCTTTCCAGTTCTAAGACCTGTGCTGGAACTGTTTGGGCAGCACAGCTAGTTGAATCTTGTGGACTGCATTGCAGTCTGGATGTTGTGTACACCACTTGCCCCAGCTGTACCACCTCCTCTACCAAGGTTAAAACATTAGAACTAGGAGCAGTATTGGCCATTTGGCCTCCTGAGCCTTCTCTGTCATTCAATAAGATTGGCCTCGACTCCCTGTCCTACATGTTTCATATAGTTCTCAACTCCCCTTTTAGCTCAAAAGTCTATGCACCTGAGCATTGAATATATTCAATAACTCAGCTCCCAAAGCTAACACTAAAATGTCATCCCTACTACCTTCCGCGGGAGTTCACCTCCGTTATCCTGATAGCAGTTTACATCCTACCCCATGCGACGTGAAGATCACGCTGGACGAAATATACACCACTACGAATAACCTTGAGACGAAACATCCCAAGGCCTTGTTCATCGTGGCCGGGGACTTCAATCAGGCCAAGCTCAAGAGTGTAGTACCAAGTTACCATCAAAATGTCTCCTGTTCCACTAGAGGCCCAAACATCCTAGACCACTGCTACACAAATATCAAACATGCCTACCGCTCTATCGCCCGACCACACTTTGGCAAATCAGAGCTTCAAGTTTTTAGGTGTCCAGATCATCAACAACCTGTCCTGGTCCCCCCATGCCAACACTATAGTTAAGAAAGCCCACCAACGCCTCTACTTGCTCAGAAAACTAAGGAAATTTGGCATGTCAGCTACGACTCTCTCCAACTTTTATAGATGCACCATAGAAAGTATTCTTTCTGGTTGTGTCACAGCTTGGTATGGCTCTTGCTCTGCCCCAAGACCACAAGGAACTACAAAAGATCATGAATGTAGCCCAATCCATCACACAAACCAGCCTCCCATCCATTGACTCTGTCTACACTTCCCGCTGCTTCGGCAAAGCAGCCAGCATAATGAAGGACCCCACGCACCCTGGACATTCTCTCTTCCACCTTACATCGGGAAAAAGATACAAAAGTCTGAGGTCACATACCAACCGACTCGAACAGCTTCTTCCCTACTGCTGTCAGACATTTGAATGGACTTACCATTAAGTTGATTTTTCTCTACACCCTAAAACTACAGTCTGCACTCTCTCGTTTCCTTCTCTATGAACTGTATGCTTTGTCTGCATAGCGCGCAAGAAACAATACTTTTCACTGTGTTAATACATGTGATGATAAATCAAATCTCTCGGGTAGAGAATTCCAAAGATTTACAACAAACAAATTGCTCCCCTTTTTCATTTTAAATGGAGGGCCCCTTGTTCTTAAATTATTTCCCCTAGTTCTAGATTTCCCCACAACATCCTTACCAACACCCACCCTATCAAGCTCTTTCTTAATCTTCTATATTTCACTAAGGTCACCCCTCATTCTTAACTACAATGAGTATAGGCCCAAACTGCTCAACCTTTCCTCCAGACCTCCTCCTCTTCACCTCAGCTACTTTTATATCTAATCCCCTTTCTTCCAGTATCGCCAGAGTCAATGGATGTTTGAATGACTTGCTGCTTCTGCTGCAGAAACTCCTGACCTATTGTCTCTGGAATGGCTGTCAGATCATACACATTTATTTCTATTTGTGCTATCAATTCATTCATCTTTAACAAGTACTGTGTACATTTAGATAAAGACCATTTAATTTTGTCGTTTTACTATTTTTACATATTTCACTCTCTTTGCTGGCGCACTCTTTTGTACGCTCTGCCCCTTGTGTTGCACTCCAGTTATCATTATCTGTATCAATACCATTCATTATTTCTTTGTCCCTTTGCTTTAACATTCTAAATTTCCCCTCATTTAAACCTTTCCCTCTGCTCAACTGTTTAGCTTAATACCTTAACTACAGCCTCAGTTATGCTTTGCACCAGAAATGCTAGTCCCATGGTTCAAATTAAGTCACTCTCAATGGAACAGCTCCCTATTTCTCAAGCACTTGTGCTATATGATTGAAAAACCATTTCTCCCATGCCAATTTTTAAGCAATGTCTTCAACTCCCTGACCTTATTTACATTATGCCCATTTATTTGCTTGTGGGTCCAGTAGTAATTCAGAGATTATTACCTTTGTAGTTCTGCTTTTTAATTTAGCCCCTAGCTGCTCATACTTCCCTTTTCTATATTGTTGAAACACTAGCCTGAGACAAACGGATAACGAGCTTTTCATTTCTACCCTTGTACTATTGGAATTTTAGACCTTGGTGACTCCCTTGGTAAAGGTGGCATCTGCATACAGACCAGGTTCAGCTCCCAACTATACTGTTAACCGATCTCAGTTGGGGTGACAGTTGCTGCCAGTATCCTCAGAAGAGAGAAAATCAGCCAAGGATGAGCCTTCCGATTGTCGTCCAGTGATCATGCATGCATGTTGGGCACGACAGTGTTGGATTTGGCTATGATGCCTCATGTAAAGGAATAGCCTGCCAACAGTGACCCTTTCACATGAGAAACGGTCCTGAGGTTAGATGCTGGGTGACCATAAACAGGGATGAGTCTGCTGCACTGGGAATCCATTGACTTTAGATATTAGAATGTGTCCTGACCAGCCTACACCTATCCTTTCCTACTCTACCGTGGTCACTCTGGGTATAGGGGTAGAAATAATGAGCTTCTGTTATCAGACTGTCTCAGGTTAGTGTTCTCAATATTTTATATGAGCTAAATCCTCTTGGTTCTCGAAAAGAAGTAAAGGTAAAGTAGACATAGTCCCTGATGACCGTAGGCTGCTCTCTCCTTTTGGTAGTGCTCTGCATCACAAACCAGCCATCCAGCCAATTGAATTAACCGACCCTCAGCTGCTCATAGTTGCACTTCTTGCTGACCACTTAACCAACACTGCCAATATCTGCAAAGCAGTAATGTTTAAATAAAAATACATTCTTTAACAGAAAAATGAACTCTGGAACGAGCTCCATATTATGAGTGTTGTCTTCACATGAGTGTCTCCTTGCTGCTTGCTTGTTTTATATTTTTGAAGCTAACTAGTTGGGACCTGAGCCAAGTGTTGGTGTTGTAGGTGTAAAATCAAGTAGCAGCTGCTTATTATTCATGGGATGAACCTGTTTACAGTATCCTGTATTCCGAGTCCCAGAAGTATCTTCCCTGGGGACCGTGTTACAAAAACACTTCATGTACTGGCACTTTGTTTTCCCATTTCTTTTACAAGGAACATAATAATTGAAGAGCTGATTTAAAACATTTACTGTTGGACTGATTATTGCAACTTTTTGAAGGGCAGAGTTTCTGTTGGGAGACACCAGCATAGGCAGACAGTGTCTTAATGGGCCAGTATGATCGGCCTTGTTGGATGTGACTGAGACAAGTTTGCTATATTACTTCCTTTCTCTTCTCAAAAGTTATTAAAATAATGGACAGGAAAACACCAACAGATCTATCCAGTTTCATGTTGTGATCCCTCGCCCAGAACTTTGTGATCTCCTGGCAGAGGCAAAAAATGAACAAAATCCCAGGCAGTTTAAGGGAGCTTGGAAAATTCCTTCAACCCTGGCAAGTTAGTTCAAATGATGTTGGCTCTGATGAATGTTATGCAGTACCACCTTTTGTATAAGGGGTTCTCTGCCCCAGCCAGGCACAGGTCCAGCTCTTGCTTGAAGTAATTCACCAAATTATGCTCCAGATCAAACAAAGGAGTATGTTCAAGCCTTGAGCGTTTTTTGAAATACCAGGGAACTTGGGGAACCAATGATGCTCCATTACTTTCTGCCTGGGCTAATCAGTGTTGACTTGTCAATTAGTCAAAACCCTTTTCTACTGAGGTATAAAGTGGTGTTATCATTTGAAACTTGGCATTCTTTTGTTTGTCCGGATGGATACAAGATAAAGAACTTCAGCAACATACCTGCCTTTTCAGTAATACACAAGAAAAGCAGAATCATCACCAATGGCTGCCTTACAAAAACAGAAAGTACAAATGAAGCAAAATTGGTGTGGGGGCGGGGGGGGGGGGAAGGGGGGGTGGTTTGAACCTGAAAGATTATAAAGTGCCTAGTCAAAAGATGAGGTGCTGTCCCTCTTGCTCACTGTCAGTTGCTGTGGATAGGAGATGGACCAGAGTGCCCAAAACTGATCACTGGCCAGCTCCTTTGCAGAGGAGGGGGGGTGGGTTGGCATACCCACTCTTGACCACTGGTAACCAGTTCAACTGGAAGTGCATGTATGTGGAAGTTGAGTGAATGTGGTACTTGGACTTGGCTCTAATACTTTGGTGAAGTAGTAGAATGTTGGGCAAAGTATCAGAGGTGCCATGTAACCCTAACCTAACTTTTGTGGAGCAGAAGGGAAGGTTGGATTAAAATATTCATTAGCAGGGTCCTGTTTGAATTTGGTGAAAAATGATCCACAGCTAAATTATCTACTTTGTATTTCCCCAAATCTCAAGAACTCTTGGAAGAAGATACTGTGCAATTATGGATCAATGTGTGAATGAAACTTGGAACAAGATTTTACTGTTTGGGTAATGTCAGGTTTCAGTGTTTGTTTACCAAACAAGATGTTAGTGTGTATTGTTGGGCCTTCACTCACCTTTTTATATCCTGGCAGCTGCACCAATGACCATCAGTCACTGCTGTGGGGCTCCCTGTATCCTTACAACTGCAGAGATGTTCACAATCACCAAAGCTGTGGTTCTAATTTAATTAAAGAATCCCTACAGTGCAGAAGGTGGCCGCACTGAGCCCACACTGACAATCCCACCCAGGCACTATCCCATAACCTCATGCATTTACCCTACTAATCCCCTGACACTAAGTGGGAATTTAGCATGGCCGATCCACCTAACCCGCACATCTTTGGAGTGTGGGAGGAAGACGGAGCACCCAGAGGAAACCCACACAGACATGGGGAGAACATGCAAACTCCACACAATCACCCGAGGCCAGAATTGAGCCCAGGTCCCTGGTGGAGAGAGGCAGCAGTGCTAACCACTGTATCAAAGACAAAGCCACATCTGAGTCCTGCTTTGTTTCTTTTTGCCCTCTGCAACAGTTAAAGCACTTTGATGCTGTAGAAACCAAACCCACAAATCACTGCCTCCTTTGTATGTAATCTTATCCACCCGTTGACCACACCACACATCTTCGCATTTTTTTAAAGTAGTGGATGTATTTAATATGTTTCAGGGCAGAGCTTATTTTACGTGCAGGTATATTTAATATATTCAGCACTCAGTTTCCCACCTTTGTTGTCCTGGGGCAGCTATCAATGACTTGAAGCTATTCAAGAGGGTTTGAATTCCAGTACCTCACAATGTACAACCTCCACCCTCCCCTAGGCACTGCAATTTGAAGGGTTGACAGGGAACTCGAAGGAGATGATAAAAAGACCAAATGAAAGGCGAGGGAGGGATCAAGACATTGCAGGGTAGGATAAAGGATGTGAGCGAAGGGAAATAAGAGAAACTGAAGGACAAAGACAAATGAAGATGTAAGCAGAGGAGGAGGGGGGAATTTTCTCGGGATTATCAGTACCCTGAGGGGATGCAAGTTATTTTTAACCAAAATCTACTTCGATTTTTGCTTGTGTATAGTATCAAGCTGATGAGTTCTATGGGTGTTCCTTGAGCAAAGGTCAGCTTCCAAATATAAATGAACTGTCACTTTGCTCCAGAGCTTTAAGACTTTGTTCCAACAGAATTGGTTGTGCCTACCCTGGTTTGTTTCAGCCAGTGTTAGTAATTCACTCATACCTGCCATTCAGTGTGCATTTTAACAGTGGTTTGGTGACCATAATCTTTGTGCCTGAAACTTTCAGCATTGGCAATTTGAGACGCATGGCCATAAGCCACCACATCTCTCTCTTTCCTCTGCCTTTATGTTGCTTGTGCTGTATGCCACTCTTATAAACACATCCAACTGTGCTTTTATTACCTAAAGTGTTGAAAGTTAAATACAATTATTGATGCTTTTGTGGGGGATGGTGGTGGGGTGTGGTTGTCGGGTGACATCCCATCAGTGTTTGTTACCAAATTTTTCTGATTGCATGAGTATCTTGGGAATCATTTCTTGATTTGTTGACATGTCTATGTGTACATTATTTTAAATTGTCTCATTTTCCCCTCCGCAGCTGGTCAGTATTGGCTCTTCCTATAACTATGGAAATGAAGACCAGGCTGAATTTCTTTGTGTTGTCTCCAGGGAGTTGCATAATGCTCCATATGGCACAAATACTGAACCCAGCGAAAAAGCCAAGGTGAGTGAAATCGGACAAAGAAATTAAACCTGGCTCATGGGCTGCAGATACTTGTTTCTGTGGTTTTCACTTCTGACATGAATCCAGCCCAGAGTGTTGTGAAAAGTCTTTTTGCTCTGAGGATAGGGTCCTAAGTGAAATGAGTTTGGAGAAGGGTCAAATAGTCAGCAGTCCCTCATGGTACACTATATTCTCACTCACACTTGGGTCCCAGGGTGACTGATATTTTTGTAAGCTTGAATTATAGCGTATGACGAGGGCATTACAGCTTTGGCTACATCTGGGATAATTTCATTCAAACATTGAGTATGGGGAGTGATGTGTACCAACCCTCACTATGAAGAACAAAAGTTATTAGATATGTTTCAAGGTCACCAGGTATACAGCTGACTGGGTATCGCTGTATATTATTTTGCCAGTTCCAGTGTCAAATGTAATGCTCAAAGCTGCTTTGTCTTAGATGGAATCTATCTGACAAAGACCATACTTTGGTCACTGCATTGCTGAATATTCTACTGGTATTTGTCACCATAGCAGTGTGTGGCTCTGCATATTCCAATGTTGTATTTAACAGTGAATGTGAAAACATTTTATATACCTGGGATTTTGAATGTACTGCTGTTTCTTTTGCCAAAAAGCATTTACTGATGGAAGGAGTGCCCCTATCCTAATATCCTGCCTTTAAGCTCTACTCATTTAACTACAGTAGAGTTTAAAGCTGGCATTTGCCATTGAACTCATCAGGCCATAAAATGAAGCACTCACTAGACTATACCTTAACAGCCATTCAAGAGATGCAGATCCTAATTCTAATTTTCCTTGTGGGCAAGTGAACAAAAATGTGGCTTGTCTGAACATTACACTGGATATTTGCATACTTTGATCATTCAAATACTGACTGACTAATCTCATTCATCAGCTCACTTTGCTTCTATTCTCTCTTCAAAAACATAGCCAAATGCACAGTGAGCAGCAATACAAGAGCAAAATACTGAAAATAGTAAGTCTGGCAATATCTGAGGAGAGAAAAACCATTAATGTTTCAGGTCTGTGACTTTTCTGAACTGGAAATAGCTAGAAATGTAATAGGTTTTGACAAATAAAATGTAGAAAGGGTGGGAAGAGGAACAAAAGGGGGAAGGTCTGTGATAAGGTCAAGAGCAGAAGAAGATAAATGACGAAAAGTTTCATGCTGCAAGACCAAAGAGAATGGTAATGGGGCAAGTAAATAAACAAAAATGTATCTAGAGGAGGTGTAATGGCAGGTTAGCTGCTATCCAAGCACCAATCATAGAATCACTTTGCATAGTGGTTTTGCACAGACATGCAAAGTAGATTTTTTTCAAAAAGTTGTAAAGCGCAGAGCCGAAAGATGAGGTACTGTTTTCCAACTTGTGTTGAGCTTCATTAGAACACCTTAGCAAACCAAGAATAGAACAGTCAGAGCAAGGTGGAGAATTAAAATGACATGCAACTGGAAGCTTCTGATCAAATGGAGATGTTTCACAAATCGGACACTCAAGTCTATGTTTGGTTCCCTATGAGATTACATTGTGAGCAACGAATACAGAATACTAAATTGATAAAAATGTAAGAAAATCACTATTTGACCTGTAGGGAGTGTTTGGGCCTTACACAGTGAGAACCGAGGAGGTAAGAGGGCAAGTGCTGCATCTCCTGTGCTTGCGTGGAAGCTCCCTGCTCACTTGGCTGTGATACTGCAAGGCTGCCCTACACCACCATGGATCGACATCTCCAGAGAAGGAAGAAGACTAAAGAAAATGCATTTTTGCATTTCAAATTCATGAGAAGAGTGGAGCGGATTGTATAACATATTTTGCAAATGACCTTCTCCACCTATTTCTATTGGGCACGATGTATAATCTTTTGTTATTGCTGATACGATACTTGATTATAGTTTGAAAGTTTAAATTGCCTACAATATTCTTTTTCCTTCCTGTTTATATTTTTGCATGCTGCATGTTGAATCCAGAGTGAAGATGAAGAAACGGATTGCGAAATGAATGACTCAGATTAATTTGAAATAAAATGTACTGGTGAGCACTGGCTACCTATAGAAACCCCCACAAACCCCTCATTTTCCCCCAGTTTGCCCTTGCCCTTGTAGAGCTGCCACCTGTGACCCTGCACTGGACCAGCCTGGATGCTCATGTGCCTGATAGTATGGTATTGTGCAATGTGTTGCCCTAGTGTTACATGCTCTGCTGTGCTTCAGGCAGAGATGCTTGGTACAGTCAGCTGTGGGGAGCCAGACTTCAATTTAGAGGACAATTGTAAAAAGCATATACCAAAAATCCAATTTTGTATCCCTTTGTCCTGCTGCCAGTTGTACGTGTCTACATGTCTCCTACACTGGGTGCTCCACGTGCTAAAATGTTGGCAATCAAAAACATTCCCCTGCCCAGGTAACACAGACCCTGCACACCAGCTCCTTCAAGAATGTAACTCAAATCTGTCCAGCTCATTGACACACGGTCTTTTGAATTTGTGGTACTGCCGCTGGCTCTGTTTCAGGGTGGAAACGTGGGAGGGAGCAAGCTATTGCCAATTTATTTCTAGCTTGAGCAAATTCAGAATACTGCCCCCAATCCGTCCTCTGTTTTTATCACCAAGATCTCTCACCATTCAGAATAGACTCTGAACTAATATACATGGGCTGTAGTGACAGCCAGGAAGTCAGTTCTCAGTCCTGCAGCAGTAATATGAGCCTTTCGGCAGGTTGCCCAGGCATTGCCTTCTGACCACAAGAAGGAGAACCTTTTGACAATCTGCCTGAGAAAAATCTCCCATTCCAGTGAGTGCTGCTCTCAGTAACTAGAAACCTTGTTTCACATTAACTCAGGTTTTAGTTTAAACAACATTACAGTTTTGAAGATGAACATTCCAAGAGAAGTGTATATTCATTCCTTACCCTGCTGGTCCATAATTGGTACTATAAACATCTTTACCCTCGAATCTTTTACTGATGGCTGCATTTTATGACTAGCCCTATAGATACAAAATGCAGCCCCCACAGATTCATTCAGATTTTTATCTGTTACATTTGTAGAAGATGGAACCTACTGTGTCACAAAACCCAGGCTCTGACTTCAGCTCTGGTGCTGACTAGGCCAGAATGGGCTGCAGCGATGATGTGATTAGCCTCAGTGCTCCATGGTTCTTAGTTTTTATCAGCCTCCATTGATGACCTTCTGGAAATGAGTGCACGCCTGTGTGCGATAGTCTCTGCAGAACAGGAATCATCTGTGATGCTGTCAATTGAATATGCTGACGATACTTAGTGTTCCATTTTGTATGTGAAAAAAATGCATCCTCATGTAACAGTTGATATGGACACTTGCCACTTGAACACTTAGTTCTGTACTGCTACTGATTGGGACATTTTCATATTTTTGATGGAGAGATGCAAGAAAGCCAGGGTATGGGATGAACCGCTGTCCTGTCGCTGTACTCCTACTCCTAATGCCTGGAAAAACTTGCTCTGAATTTTCCACATTTGCTTTCCCCCTTCCTCTGGTGGTGCTGCTGACTTTGGAATCACAGTTCCTCGGAAGCAGTTCCCCTTGAACATTTGTGAATTTAAACAAGCATCAGTTGAGTATTTAAGCACAGCAGGCATCGGAATTTAACCCAGTCCTCCTGTCAAATCATATCCACACATCCAGTAGGACCTCAATCACATTCAGAAGCAGAACCCCTGGGTAATTGTTTTCTTCTCCCTCAGGAAGTGTGTTAGAGCACATGAGTAGTGTGACTTACCTTCCCTGGTAGTCCAAAGGCAGGAGGTTATACCAAGGTGCAGCTGACTCAGTCTGTTCAGTTACTTTGTTAATCTATTGGATGGACAAATGGACTAAAGATCTAAACAGTTGCAATGTTGACAGTGGGCTGTGTTGCCAAGATCGTATATGACTATTAATACCGGGTTTCTCTCATTTATATTTTTACTTTCTCTTACAGATTCTGCAAGAGCGAGGATCACGAATGTGAAGTCAGTACTGTATTGGCCGAAGAAGCAATTTTAAGTTATTTTACTTTCTGGGGAAATGCAAGATGGAGCAGCCATGGTGTTATTCAAAACCTGGCCTCTGACATGAACATTTCTTGCAAAACCTTTAAACCTGGAACTCCCTCTCTTTCTGCCTCCACTGTACTAAGACTGAGTTTTCTTACTGATGGTAAAAATTTCAAGAGTTAGAAGCGTTAATGCATTATAAAGACAGCTGTATATCAAAGCATGTCTTACTAGCTAGGAGCAGCAGTAACACCTCAGCAATGGGATACGTCTGGCCAGAGGCGTACTCTGGTTCCATGTCCGACTCCTTGGATTAGATCAATGAATACTATTTGCAAAAGAATAAGATTAAAATGATTACTATTCTGCAAAAAAGCTGAACTGAGTATACAACAGAGATTACAGTTTATTGATATTGGAGTAAAGGCTGTGCCATATTCAACAGACACTTCCACTTAGTGACTCCTCGATTAAACTAATTTATTTAGAAATGGTTAGGTAGGCATCAGGGGGGAAAGCAGATTTAGTGGCTGGGTCATTGTCACTCACTGTACTTGTAAATCGGCTGCTTCATTTTGCTGGATGTTCTGTGGATGCTTGAGATGGGTCCAAGCAGTTCCAGCTGGAATTTGATGTTTTATTAAGGAAGTTAGTCAAGGCTGTCTATTGAAAACAGTTTATATTAAAGATCATTGGGAAAACAAACGAGTACAAAAAACTGTCAAATCCTAAAGGGATATTTTTAAACTCGTCGCATGGTGTATTGCTTTTTATTTTAATAATTGCTGTTTTAAACACCTAAGAGTGGTTTGTATGCTTTTGGATTCCCACATATGTACATATATATTTCTAGGGTCCTTGTGTATTATTAAAGACCTATAGGTTGAGCTGTTAAATCTTTCCAGTATGTTCTAAACCTTTATATTAAAAAACCGAGCCGAAGCCAACACATCAACTTGTTGAAATTTCAGCTGCTTTCAGAACAATATTTCAACAATGTTTGTGGTCAGTTCTCATTGTTGTAAACCATTGAGACCTGTCTCATTTTTAGTACATTTTAATTTGACTTTCTTCAAGAACATTGTCCATGTTCATTGGCCATTTAAACAAAAATCACCTCAAAACAATTATGCAAAAAGACTATTAAATCGAGCTGTTTGTGCTAACTAGGGAATTCCTTTTCACAAGTCTGTAGCAGAGGTTAAGGGCTTCTACTCCCTCTCCCGTTCTCTTAAGGTCTAGTTTTCTCTTTCATTTTCTTTTTTAATCTAATGTGGAAACTGTCTGTGGGGGCCATTAATACCCATGCCCTCTGACGGAGCCTTGATTTGTGTGCTCCACTATGAACCTTACAATTAACCTCCATATTCCAAAACAAAGGATGGGCAATTGGTCAGATTTCCTGTTTCTGTGTGCACAAATTGAAAACAGGATCTAATTCAGTTATTTCCATAATGAAATAGCCTCCTTAACAATCCCTCTGTAAATTCTCAAAAGAAAATTTACCATGTGGGTGAGAGTGCTGGGTACCTATTGAGTGATACCCCAGCAAGAGGGGGAGAAGCGAAATAATAGTCATGTTCCCCTGCTTTACACTTACTGGGCTGAACCAACAGCATTACACCTTCAGCTCCACGTACCATTTCCATTGTGTTTACACAGCCGCACGTACCGTTTCCATTGTGTTTACACAGCCCCACGTACCGTTTCCATTGTGTTTACACAGCCCCACGTACCATTTCCATTGTGTTTACACAGCCCCACGTACCATTTCCATTGTGTTTACACAGCCCCACGTACCATTTCCATTGTGTTTACACAGCCCCACGTACCATTTCCATTGTGTTTACACAGCCCCACGTACCATTTCCATTGTGTTTACACAGCCCCACGTACCATTTCCATTGTGTTTACACAGCCCCACGTACCATTTCCATTGTGTTTACACAGCCCCACGTACTATTTCCATTGTGTTTACACAGCCCCACGTACCATTTCCATTGTGTTTACACAGTCCCACACACCATTTCCACTTGTTTACACAGCCCCACGTACCGTTTCCATTGTGTTTACACAGCCCCACGTACCATTTCCATTGTGTTTACACAGCCCCACGTACCATTTCCATTGTGTTTACACAGCCCCACGTACCATTTCCATTGTGTTTACACAGCCCCACGTACCATTTCCATTGTGTTTACACAGCCCCACGTACCATTTCCATTGTGTTTACACAGCCCCACGTACCATTTCCATTGTGTTTACACAGCCCCACGTACCATTTCCATTGTGTTTACACAGCCCCATGTACCATTTCCATTGTGTTTACACAGCCCCACGTACTATTTCCATTGTGTTTACACAGCCCCACGTACCATTTCCATTGTGTTTACACAGTCCCACACACCATTTCCACTTGTTTACACAGCCCCACGTACCGTTTCCATTGTGTTTACACAGCCCCACGTACCATTTCCATTGTGTTTACACAGCCCCACGTACCATTTCCATTGTGTTTACACAGCCCCACGTACCATTTCCATTGTGTTTACACAGCCCCACGTACCATTTCCATTGTGTTTACACAGCCCCACGGACCATTTCCATTGTGTTTACACAGCCCCACGTACCATTTCCATTGTGTTTACACAGTCCCACACACCATTTCCACTTGTTTACATAGTCCACGTAGTATTTCCATTGAGTTTATGCAGTCCCGTGCACTACTTTCACTTGAGTTTACACGATCTGCACTGTTTCCCCTTGTGTTTACGCAATCCTGTGCACCGTCTGCCCTTGTATTTATGCAGTCCCACACATCATTTCTACTCAAGTTTTCATAACCCTATATACTGTTTCCCTGATATTTGTGTCAATCTGTGCACTGTTTTTCCAATCCTGCAATTTTCCCTGATGTTTATGCCAATCTGTGCACTGTCATTCCTTGTGTTTATGCAGTCCTGGGCATAATTTGTCCTGTGTTTACGTAGTTCTTGTGCTGTTACCCCATGTGTTTATGAAATCACAGGCATAGTTTCCCCTTAAATTTATGCAGTCTTTTGTTAGAACAGTGAAAATTGAGACAGGGCGTGGGTGAAAAATATATTCAAAATTATGTAAGATGGGACATGATTGATGAAAACTGACTGTTCACTAATAAGGAGCCATAGATACAAGGTTAAATGTAATAAATTTAGAACAGAGAGCAGGAAATAAATTAAGAGTTAAGACTGTGGAATTCACTTCCAGAGTTGATGGCTGGGGAATAAGCTGTCAATATTTCAAAATAATTGGATAGGTGGATATAGGAGAAGGGGAGATGGGATATAGGAAACGGTGGGTAAATGTGATTAAAACCCTTTGCTCATGTGGAGGGTAAACACTGACATGTATTTGTTGGACTGAATGGCCTATTTCTGTTTGTAACTTTAATGTATTTCTATATCTGTTTGTAGTTGGTATTTAAATGGTTAAATTCATTGCTCTGATTGTTTTTGGTGGGAGAGAGGAAGGAAAATAATTTTATGGCTCTGTCTACAACTGACCGATACAGACCAGCTGGTCCTAGGTTTGTTATCTGAACTGTTGACTTTGTGTTTGATCAGCAAAGCAGGAGGGACTACAATTTGCCCCAGCATCTAGCCTAAGAAGGAGAAATATTAGCCTGAGTTCCTGCTTCTGATCACTGTCCAGGTCAACGGTGCCTCATAGTCAAACAGCCTGTCAACGCTTAAGCTGTCGGTGAGGGCTAGCCACTGGGATTACTGGAGACTGACTGACACCTTTGCAAACTGTGCACCAGCGCACAGCTAAAACCATCAGCACATTAGGAGAAGAGAAAATGTTGACTTGGTCCATTTCAAGCCAAGGCTGTGGACAGCACAATTTCTTATCTCTAAATAGTTCAGGAATGGAGGCAATGAGAGAGAATCTGCTAAGGGCTGTGCTTATGTTCAAGGGGAGTCTGTTCCTTATAACAATTGCAAAAATATGGTTGGTTGATTTGGGGAATAGAATCCACAAACTGTTATCAACATATGCTGACTTTGATTCCTGAAAGAAAATGGAGAGCTTTGGGGAGTGTCATCAGCTGAACTATGTATTCCTGTTCATTCTTCCAAAATGTATTCTTCAATTTTTGTTATAAATCTACAGAAGCTGAAAATTATTTTGTAAATTGTTGGGTTTGGTTGAACACAATAAAAGCCAGTCCCTTGCTCTTGAGTGCAATGGTATCTAATACTCGTATACTGTTTGATCATACTGAAATATCCCAAACCTCTTCTCAGAATCAGTGGAAGTACAGTGACATTTGGGAAAGTGCAGCTGCCTTTCTGTGCCTACTTCCCATATTCCGCAACAAGACAGGAAACTGGGAACACTGGCAGTACCAGGTAATGTGACAGGATAGGGCCTTGTGTCATCTGAAGCATGACAGTACCCTTGCTGCCTGAATTGAGAGTCCTACAATGTTTTGGCCCATGGATGGGAGAGTTACCAAGAGCATCAAGTCAGCAATATCTGTAACTGCCAGAGTGAAAATTGGCCTAGAAAGAACATGAGTTTGATAGTTATCCTACTAAATTGACTGGTTGGGGGGCACAATTTTGTAATTGGTCTCAGCTTCTAAGCAGGTGTGGAAGAATCCAACCCCTATCTCTCATTCACTAAGAAGTGTGTTTGTAAGTCAAGGCAAGACTGAGGCTGAAATGCCCTCTACACTTGGGCCTTAAAAATGCTCTTTGTCTAAGCTCTTAGCTGAAGATTATCTGCTCGAGGTCATCAACCCAGAGAGAGCAAGAAGAGACTGTGCCTGCAAAAATGAAGGGGGGAAAGTTGGAGTGGGTGATTTGGGTATTAAATCCCAAAGACCTCCCTAGATTTCTGCCTGGGTTCAGAATTTTTCAACCATTCTAGACATCCTGGGAAAATAGAACATTAAAACTGTCATTCTCTTCATTTCAAGCTTTTGTGTCCCCACATCCCCATCCAAATCTTATCAATAAGTGAAAGTTAATTAGCTGCGGAATACTAAGTCTGGCTATCTGCCCCATAACTTTTCCTATAATTGATTTATTTCGATCCAGTCCATTAAATGGACATAATGACTTAATCTGAAAACTTTGTGTTTAACTTGCACTTAAACTACTGTTCTTGGCCTGATGTGTGTATGGAGAAGATGGTGGAGAAGGAAGTGGGGATTGCAGAAGTTCACATCTTGGTTCAGTAGACTTGCATAGTATTCAGATACAGTAACTTGGGTTGAGTTCAAAAGTATTACCACCACCAGATAGGTCAGAAATTACCCAAACTCTGAAAAGTGCAAAGCTGCAGCCTCCTACTCTTAATTGAGATGAGTTACTTTTCTTAATTTCCACCTGAATCAGCATTTGTCAGCCTGCCTAATCTTTTCCAAATCCTTACATTATTTCCTCCTCCTCCCTTTTATTTGGGTCCCAAGATCCAGTTGGTGAGCAATTCAAAATCATTACAGAAATGATCAAGGAATCTGTTGGTCACACCATGGACCTGTTATTTTATCAAAAGGCTTTGCCATAATGTGTGTGGTATTGTCCCTTTAAGGATCCATCTGCAGAGTAAGGGTCACATGACCTGGGGAACCAATCTGGGAGGAGGGTGGTGATCACTCAGGTTTCTGTTCCAGAACCTTCTCGGAAGCTGACTGGCAGACATGAGGCTGCAAGTCTCTGTTTTATAGTAATATGTAAATAACTGTTGCACTTGCTATTTACCTAACTGGTGAGTTGGAATCATTACATTGGTGATGAGGATCAAAGAAAAAACAGCGGTCCCAAGATCATGAGAATAAAGTCACGGAGTTCAGTTCAAGTTGAGAAACAAAGTGTTTGCAGATATTCCCCTAATCAGATGGGATAGATGCTAGTAGAGGATTGAGCACAATATACTGAACATTTGGGCTATTTTAAGGCCAATAGAATAGAGGAGATGGGGAAGAGAAAAGTAATCCTGGGCATGTGTGGGGCCCAGGCCCACCATTTAATAGGCAGACTTGCATCCCCAAGCGTGCCCAACTTGAATTTTACTAATCAACTATCTCAGTCATTCACTGAGATAGTTGAATTGGTAAAAACACATTACCACCTGAAACCATTGGTAATATTGCAGCAATTTAAGTTTAACTCAACTGGGAGAGCCCCTGGAGAATTTATTGCAACTTATATTACCAAGTTCAGATATTTCTGATTGCTGTGATATCAGAACCACTCAATGATATGCTGCAGGACCATTTAAGAACATAAGAAATAGGAGCAGGAGTAGGCCATCTAGCCCCTCGAGCCTGCCCCGCCATTCAATAAGATCATGGCTGATCTGACGTGGATCAGTACCACTTACCCGCCTGATCCCCATAACCCTTAATTCCCTTACCGATCAGGAATCCATCCATCCGCGCTTTAAACATATTCAGCAAGGTAGCCTCCACCACCTCAGTGGGCAGAGAATTCCAGAGATTCACCACCCTCTGGGAGAAGAAGTTCCTCCTCAACTCTGTCTTAAACCGACCCCCCTTTATTTTGAGGCTGTGTCCTCTAGTTTTAACTTCCTTACTAAGTGGAAAGAATCTCTCCGCCTCCACCCTATCCAGCCCCCGCATTATCTTATAAGTCTCCATAAGATCCCCCCTCATCCTTCTAAACTCCAACGAGTACAAACCCAATCTCCTCAGCCTCTCATAATCCAAACCCCTCATCTCCGGTATCAACCTGGTGAACCTTCTCTGCACTCCCTCCAATGCCAATATATCCCTCCTCATATAAGGGGACCAATACTGCACACAGTATTCCAGCTGCGGCCTCACCAATGCCCTGTACAGGTGCATCAAGACATCCCTGCTTTTATATTCTATCCCCCTCGCGATATAGGCCAACATCCCATTTGCCTTCTTGATCACCTGTTGTACCTGCAGACTGGGCTTTTGCGTCTCATGCACAAGGACCCCCAGGTCCCTTTGCACGGTAGCATGATTTAATTTGTTTCCATTGAGATAGTAATCCCATTTGTTATTATTTCCTCCAAAGTGTATAACCTCGCATTTATCAACGTTATACTCCATTTGCCATATCCTCGCCCACTCACTCAGCCTGTCCAAATCTCTCTGCAGATCTTCTCCGTCCTCCACACGATTCACTTTTCCACTTATCTTTGTGTCGTCTGCAAACTTCGTTACCCTACACTCCGTCCCCTCCTCCAGATCATCTATATAAATGGTAAACAGTTGCGGCCCGAGTACCGATCCCTGCGGCACGCCACTAGTTACCTTCCTCCAACCGGAAAAACACCCATTTATTCCGACTCTTTGCTTCCTGTCGGATAGACAGTCCCCAATCCACTTTAACACACTACCCCCAACTCCGTGTGCCCTAATCTTCTTCAGCAGCCTTTTATGGGGCACCTTATCAAATGCCTTTTGGAAATCCAAAAACACCGCATCCACCGGTTCTCCTCCATCAACCGCCCTAGTCACATCTTCATAAAAATCCAACATGTTCGTCAAGCACGACTTTCCCCTCATGAATCCATGCTGTGTCTGATTGATCGAACCATTTCTATCCAGATGCCCTGCTATCTCCTCTTTAATAATGGATTCCAGCATTTTCCCTACTACAGACGTTAAGCTGACCGGCCTATAGTTACCCGCCTTTTGTCTCCTTCCTTTTTTAAACAGCGGCGTAACATTAGCCGTTTTCCAATCAACCGGCACTACCCCAGAATGCAACGAGTTTTGATAAATAATCACTAACGCATCCACTATTACCTCTGACATTTCTTTCAATACCCTGGGATGCATTCCATCCGGACCCGGGGACTTGTCCACCTTCAGTCCCATTAGTCTACCCAGCACTGCCTCTCTGGTAACATTAATTGTATTAAGTATTTCTCCTGTTGCCAACTCTCTATCGTTAATATTTGGCAAACTATTTGTGTCCTCCACCGTGAAGACCGACACAAAAAACTTATTTAAAGACTCAGCCATATCCTCATTTCCCACTATTAACTCCCCCCTCTCGTCCTCCAAGGGTCCAACATTCACTCTAGCCACTCTATTCCTTTTTATATATTTATAAAAACTTTTACTATCATTTTTTATATTAATTGCTAGCCTAGCTTCATAGTCTATCCTTCCTTTCTTTATCGCTTTCTTAGTCTCTCTTTGTTGTTTCTTAAATTTTTCCCAATCACTTGTTTCTCCACTATTTTTGGCCACTCTGTACGCAGCTGTTTTTATTTTAATAATCTCCTTTATTTCCTTCGTTATCCACGGCTGGTTCTCCCTTTTCTTACAATCCTTGTTTTTTGCTGGAATATATTTTTGCTGAGAACTGAAAAGGATCTCCTTAAAAATCCTCCACTGTTCCTCAGCTATCCTACCTGCCAGCCTGCTCTCCCAGTCTACCTTAGCCAATTCATCCCTCATCCTATCATATTTCCCTCGCAAACAGAGGACACTGGTTTGGGACCAAACTTTCTCCTCTTCCATCTGAATCAGAAATTCGACCATATTGTGGTCACTAGACCCAAGAGGGTCCTTCACAATAAGATCCTTAATTCTACCTACCTCGTTACACAATACCAGATCCAAAATAGCTCGTTCCCTCGTCGGTTCCGTAACATGCTGTTCAAGGAAACTATCCCGACAGCATTCTAAGAACTCTTCCTCCATTCCACCCTTACCGACTTGAGTCTGCCAGTCAATGTGCATGTTGAAGTCCCCCATGATTATTGCCGTTCCGTTTTTACACGCATCCCTTATCTGCTTGTTTATAGCCCTCCCTACCTCAACATTATTATTTGGGGACCTATATACCACACCTACTAGTGTCTTTCTCCCTCTACTATTCCTCATCTCTACCCATAATGATTCCACGTTTTGTTCCTCAGAGCCTATGTCATCCCTCAGTACTACCCTGATATTATCTCTTATTAATAGCGCGACCCCACCACCTTTTCCTTCCTGTCTATTCTTCCTAAACGATACCCCTGGATATTCATCTCCCAGTCCTGGTCACCTTTCAGCCACGTTTCTGTAATGGCCACTAGATCGTACCCACTTGTGCTGATTTGCACCATCAACTCATTTACCTTGTTCCGAATGCTTCGTGCATTCAGGCAAAGTGTCCTTATTCCAGCTTTTATCTGGACCCGCTTTGATGAGTTGCGAACACCCTCTCCCTCTACTCCCTTATCTAAATTACCGCCTTCATTCACTTGCACCCTCTCCTCTACCATTAATTTTGTAATTCCCCTCACCCCTGCAACCTCCCCCCCCATCAATTAGTTCCTTGATCCTAGTCAACTCTTCTAGCTCCCCTCCCCCCAACCTATCTAGTTTAAATTCTCCCCAGTAGCCTTAGCCAACCTCCCGGCCAGGATATTGGTCCCCCTGTGATTCAAGTTCCACCCGTTTTTTGTATACAGATCACCCCTGCCCCTAAAGAGGTCCCAATGGTCCAGGAACCTGAATCCCTGCCCCCTGCACCAGTCCCTCAGCCACACATTCATCCTCCACCACACTCCATTCCTGCCCTCACCTTCCCGTGGCACAGGCAGTAATCCTGAGATTACTACCTTTGCTTTCCTGTTTCTCAGCTGTCTCCCTAATTCCCTGTACTCCCTTTTCATGACCCCTTCTCCCTTCCTACCCACATCAGCGGTACCAATATGTACCGCTACCTCAGGCTCCTCTCCCTCCCACCTCAGGATTTCCGGGACGCGACTAGCGACATCCTGGATCCCGGCCCCAGGGAGGCAGACCACCATGCGAGACTCCCGCCTACCTCCGCAGAAACGCCTGTCTGTCCCCTTCACCATCGAGTCCCCGATTAATACCGCCTTCCTCCTCTTTTCCTTAGCCCTCTGAGTTACAGGGCTGGACTCCACTCCGGAGACACGGCCACTGCTGCTTCCCCCAGGCGGGCTGTCCCCCCCAGCAGTACTCAAGCAGGAGTATTTGTTGTGCAGGGGCAAATCCACCGGGGTGCTCTCAACCACCCTAGCCTTACCCTTCCTGGCCGTCACCCACTTGGCCTCCTCCCGTGGCCCTGGTGTGACCACCTGATGATAGCTCTTGTCTATCACCTCCTCATTCTCCCTCATCAGCCTAAGATCCTCGAGCTGGGTAAATAATGAGGCCATCTGACAAGCTATTAGCAGAGGCAGAGATAAATTTTAAGATAGCGCTGGTGATGGAGAGTTGAGAAGGGTATACAGGAACTTCATAGTGCACAAAATGGCACGGTTCACCAGTTAGGGTGGGAAGCTGCAGTCAGCAGTGCTAAAAATGAAGTAATTTTAAGACAGAAAGCAAGTGCATCCACAAATACAATCAGTCACCTACGATTGAAGTAGTATGTTACTGGTGTGGGGGTAATTCCTCCCCTGAAGCCTGCAGGTATAAAGAGGCTGAATGTTTTTTCTGCCTCAGGAAAGGTACCAATGTAAAAGTCAGTCATCGACCTGTAATAGATTTAGTAATGCATCACAAGTACACAATATGGAAGAGTCCAGTACCATGGAATAAAATGTTCATTGTTCAACATGGAAGAGGGCAAGGTAGTCCCCATAACTGATGCTTTTGATAAACAGTAGGCCCTTAAAGATGGAAGTTGATACAGGAGCCTCTGCCCTGATGATAGGAGAACAAAGATGTGCAGGTTAGGTGGATTGGCCATGCTAAAATTGTCCCTCTGTCAGGGGGACTAGCTATGGTAAATGCATGGGGTTGGGATAGGGCCTGTGTGGGATTGCAGTCGGTGTAGACTCGATGGGCCAAATGGCGGCCTCATGCACTGTAGGATTCTATGAACGCACATTTTGAAATGGCCACTGACTCTGGCCATTGAGTTTGAGGGGTACCACAGCAAAACTAACAACTTACACGGGAAGCCATTAAGATAAGGGATATTACCACAGTACTTGTAAGTTATTGCAGCAGTCCACTCGGCTCCCGGTAATAATAGGTCAGGTCAAGGGCCAAGTCTTTTGGGCTGTGATTAGCTCACGGTAATCAAGTTAAACTGGATGGAGATCCTCCTATGGGATGGGGAACTGCCTGAGTTATTGAAGTATGAGAACTTTTTGCGACAAGTTAGGTAAAATAAAGAGCCTTCAGGTGAAGGTCTACATAGATCCAGAGGCAACCCCTCATTTTTTTAGAGCAAGACCAATCCCATATGCCTTGCGAGAAAAGTTGGACATTGAATTGAAGTCATAGAAATCATAGAAACCCTACAGTACAGAAAGAGGCCATTCGGCCCATCGAGTCTGCACCGACCACAATCCCACCCAGGCCCTACCCCCATATATTTTACCCGCTAATCCCTCTAATCTACGCATCCCAGGACACTAAGGGGCAATTTTAGCATGGCCAATCAACCTAACCCGCACATCTTTGGACAAAAGTGATTGAAAGAACTGGATATTACCCAGCCAGTTGAATTGATGGAGTGGGCAGCATCCATAGTCCCCATAATAAAGCCTGAAAAGACCGTCTGCTTCTGTGGACACTACAAATCAACAGTTAATCAGACTTACTGGGGCCCTGGACCTCAATCCTACATTACATTAGGAAGTTAGACTAGACCCCAACAATTTTTCTATTTTGGCATAAATGTGAGGATAGGATATTTCACACCAGGAGTAATTCTGCTGAAAAATTAGGAATCTTTTATAGTAAAACAAACTTAAGTTCTACTTAAACTTAATTTATTAACATAAAGCAGCTTAACTCGTACATGAAAAGAAACAACTCTAATTTCTAACTTATCACTGTTTCAGTTCCAAATAAGCAACATTTTTCTTACAGACTCAATCCACTTTAAATACAGAAAGCAACCATAAATATCCTTGCTATAATGAGTGTACACAGGCTTGAAGCATTCAGAGAGATTTTGCGGAGAGAGCAGCTTACAGACCTCGGTCTTAAACGCGAGCCAGAACTCAATTTGTTTCTCTCTGCTGTATACCTAGCTCCTTCCATTAACCACATTATCACATGACCCTACATACTTAAACCCCCTTCCATTCCTCTAATCAAAAACCCCAGGGTACCTTTTTTCTTGTAAACAAAAATCCATTTACTCTTTCCTAAGTAAACACTACATGGCGAAAATGAGTAATTATCTGGCTCTCCTAGCATCTGAGCTGTGTTCCATCCAGACATAATGACTACCTGTAGCATAAAGTTGAATTTTAAACATTCCCAGAAAACACAGAAAATTATATTGATATATATAGCAACTGTATCATCACAGGCTGCCAAGTTAGATAAGTATCTAATCGCGATTCAAGCACCAGTCTGGAACACATCATAAATGTGGATGCGCTTAGTTGCCTACTTTTGCTAGAGTGTAGCACCTCCCCCAGTACTGCAGGAAATTGTTATGGCTTTGAATTTATTACACAGTAAGAAGTTTCACAACACCAGGTTAAAGTCCAACAGGTTTATTTGGTAGCAAAAGCCCACCAGAATTTATTGCCAGTTTTGCCGCAGCAAATAAAGTGTTGACCAGCAGGGATCCGCTGTTGTCCAAAGTGAGGCACAGGATTCTAACAGGTTGGGCCAGTGAGCCAGTTTCTGAAAAGACGAAACCAGATATACAAAAGGATGAATTGAGTTGTGAAGATGGCATCATACTTTGGGAAGCCAGAGTAGTTGTCTCTGTAAAAAGAAGAGAGTTGCTCCTAGCCAAATTGCACAATGCCCATCTGGGTATTTCTAAGGTGAAGATATCTGGTGGCCTGGTATTGATGCCGACTTTGAGAGCATTGTCAAGCACTGTGAATAGTGCCAATTGCAACAAAAGTTGCCTGCTGCAGCCCCAATGCACCCTTGGGAGTGGCCTGGCCAGCCATGGGTACGGGTCCATATTAATTATGTTGGTCCATTCATTGGCACAATATTTTTGCTCCTTGTTGATGCACGTTCAAAGTGGATGGAAGTGTTTGAGCTGAAGTCTCCAACACACTACAGCTGAGAAATTATGCAAATATTTTTCCACCCATGGAATACCTGAAATCATAGTGTCTGATAATGGAACAGCCTTCATGAGTGCTGAGTTTCAGAATTTCACCGCGCTCGATGGGTATCAAGCACATTAGGACTTCACCTTACTACCCAAAATCCAATGGACTGGCTGAATGAGCCATCCAAACCTTTAAGTCAGGCCTAAAGAAGCAGGCAGGAGGGACCCTGGAGACCAGAATCTCACAATTACTTCTGGGCTATAGTACCACTCCACATGCAACAATGGGAGTCCTGCCAGCAGAGTTGTTAATGAACTGTTATCTCAGAACGAGACTGAGCCTTGTGTTTCCAAATTTGCCTGGGAGGGTAGAAGCTAGCCAAAGCAGTCAGAAGGCAAACCATGATTCATGTAAGTCAGCACCGTTGTTTTCAGCGGAAGAAGCCATGTTATATCAATTATATCCAAAACTGGACCCCTGTCTTATCAAGTGGACGTAGAAGGAAGGATCTCCAGAAACACACACACCATTTGAGAGAGCAAGAGTTGTCCCAGCAGCTAGTACTGCCATCAGGAGCTATATTGCCATCTGGGAATGTTGTTGATTATCCAAACACTGAAGTACCTGGTCTTCCAATGGCAGTCCCAACCGACCTCTCCATGGAGACAGACAGACAGAACTGCCTGTGCCTGAAGAGATACCTGTCATTGTGGTTTCAGCTGACAGCAATCTTGAGGAAACATTCCAAGCAGAGGAGTTACATCGCTCCACACGGATTCGGAAACCCCCTGAAAGACTTAATTTATAATTGACTGAATTTATGTACTAAATGTTTAATTATCTTGGACTACGTAAATTTGACATTTGTATAAAAGGACTTAAGGGGGGAAGGATGTGGTGATTGTCCCTTTAAGGATCCATCTGCCGTATAAGGGTCATATGTCCCAGGAACCAATCGGGGAGCAAGGTGAGGGATCATCCTGGTGAACTCAGGTTTCTGTTCCAGAACATTGTCGAAATCTGAATGGCAGCCATGGGGCTGAAAACCAGTACTATAGTTGGATGTAAATGGATATTGCAGTTGTTATTTACCTAACTGGTGAACTGGAATTGTTACAATATGTCTACCTGGAATCATGTCCATCTGGTCTGTTATTTCCCCTCAGAACTTATCTCTCCCAAATCCATGCATACGCTCTTGTAATTCTATATTTCTACGAGTGGTTCTTTACTCTTTCTGCTTTAGGGCAGAATTCCTTAATTTCATGGGTGAATAAACATGTGGAGGGGCAGCCAGACCCTTGACACACATCTTTAGGATAAAGTGTTTAGATATGTGGCCAGATAGGCCCAACGAGCAATTGGACACTCTTAATTAAACTGCTGAGGAAACTGAGCAAGGGTCACTGGGAACCCGGACAGGCTAAGGCCAAAAACGATACAGGTCAGGGCATGCCCCAGCAGCAGAGATCGAAAGGACTTGAACCTGACCATATTTGTCAGATAGTTGATATTCCATGATTTCGGCCAGACTCTCTGGTTCCTAGGGTTCCCTATTTGGAGGGGGGGGGCGAATGGAATATGCATACCTGGCAATGGACACCTAGAGTGCATCCTGCATCCTCCAAATAAGGAATTTGCAACCTCATTGAATGCTGTGACCCCCGCCCCCTTCAGTAACTTCATTGGCTGGGAGCCAGAGAATCTTCTGGATGGGCATGAAGAGGGGGATAAGAATAGACACCTGGAGACCACCCCAGCGAAAACTCAGCACGACCCACAGCGAGGAAGACTACAGATAAGACCCAGTGACGGATGGGCGAGGGCATACGAGAATCACCTTCGCAGACGAGGACCCTGAAATGGCAGAGGCTCAGAGAATTAGATCCGCTGCGGGATCAAATTCATCAGCACGGGTAGTATGAGAATCTTAGGCAAATAGAGGGAAGATAGTTTGGGAAAAGTAACTATTAATATTTATTGAACTTATTAATAAAATTGAGTTGAGTCTCAAAGCGAGGCTTGTCCTTTTGTTCAACCAGTAAATAAGGGCACCTGGGTAAAGTGTTTGAGATATACAAATTGGTCAAAGTGTCTGTTTACCAGACAACAGGTACGAAGAGTATATTTCCAAAACCTTTGTGTTTTCTGTTCCTGCCGCACCTAGCCCTCTACTTGCTAATGTGTATCAAGACGGTGAACCTTGTCACCGCTCAAACATGAGGAGCAGCACAATCCTGTTTTAAACATCAAAACTTAATCTTTAAGAGACTGCCCTCATGTGGTCCACAGCCACGAAGAATCAGCAGTATCCCTCAGCCCAGAGCTCGTGATGTAACCCCATAAACTACAATTTGAATCAGATTCTCATCTACAGCTGCTTTCAATTTGGATAAACTTTAGTGGTGCTTCTTCCCTTTGAATTGCTGCTGAGCTATGGTTATGAGCATTCAAAGCACTTTGCACAATCTCAGGATGTCCAAAAGTGCTTCACAGCCAGGGAAATACAGGTGGAGGTTCTGTTACAATCCCAGACTAGAATCCCAGATTGAATTATGACCTAGTTAGGGACCAGTAACTTTTTGTTTAATAAACAAAATTTGAAATCCCAGTTAATTACTAAGAAATCCACAAGATTCCATAGTTTTACACAGGCACAAGACATGCTACTATATGGAAATCAACAAATTAAACAATAAGAACTCTCAATAATAAGGAAAATACTGCAGATCCTGAAATCAAAAACAAGAACAGAGGATATTGGAAAAACTCAACAGGTCTGCCAGCATCTATTAGGAGAGAAACAGAATTAACTTTTCAGGTCCTTACTCTGTCAGAATGGGAGGGTGAATGTGTTAGAGCTGTAGGAATTGCAACAAAAAGTAGCAACTTTAAGAACAAAAGACAGATGTCCTGGTGTGAGAGCGGGGGGGGGGGGGGGGTGCATTGAAGCAATACATGTACGGAATATTAATTAAAAGGGTTTTTAAGATGGAGGAGAAAGGACAAAATCTAAAGCTGCTGAGCTCAACATTGAGTCCCAAGGGCTGCGACGTGCCTAACCAGAAGATGAGATGCTGATCCTACAGTTTGCGCCAGGCTTCACTGGAGCATTGCAGCAGTGATGTGGAGATGCCGGCGTTGGACTGGGGTAAACACAGTAAGAAGTTTAACAACACCAGGTTAAAGTCCAACAGGTTTATTTGGTAACAAAAGCCACACAAGCTTTCGGAGCTCCAACCCCTTCTTCAGGTGAGTGCACCTGAAGAAGGGGCTTGGAGCTCCGAAAGCTTGTGTGGCTTTTGCTACCAAATAAACCTGTTGGACTTTAACCTGGGGTTGTTAAACTTCTTACTGCATTGCAGCAGGCCAAGGACAGACATGTAAGCATGAGAGCAAGGTGCTGAATTAAAATGGCACGCAACAGGAAGATTAGGGTCACGCTTGTGGGACTGATATAAATATCTATCTTGTACTCTAAAATCCAGAATTAACATGCTGTAAACATGAATTAACAGGCAAACTGTGGTCAAACTGTTTGGGCGGCACGGTAGCACAGTGGTTAGCACTGCTGCTTCACAGCTCCAGGGACCTGAGTTCGATTCCCGGCTTGGTCACTGTCTGTGTGGAGTTTGCACGTTCTCCTCGTGTCTGCGTGGGTTTTCTCCGGGTACTCCGGTTTCCTCCCACAGTCCAAAGATGTGCGGGTTAGGTTGATTGGCCATGCTAAAATTGCCCCTTGGTGTCCTGAGATGCGTAGGTTAGAGGGATTAGTGGGTAAAATATATGTAGGGATATGGGGGTAGGGCCTGGGTGGGATTGTGGTCGGTGCAGACTCAATGGGCCGAATGGCCTCTTTCTGTACTGTAGGGATTCTATGATTCAAACAAATCACAAATTGCATCCTAAATGACAGATACAACCAGGACAGGTCCTACAAATTTCTTAACAACCCACCCAGATGATAGTGAATCACAAAACTTCTTCAAAACTCTGTCTCCCTCATTGTCTTTCAAAGATCTGGCTTCTGGTTCCCCCTCAGAAGCATATCCAACTCAGTCTGTCTCTATAATTGCTCGCCTCCCACTTATTCCATCTCTTCTGAGACTGCCTCCCACTGGATTCACAGCATCTCATCACCAGCACAATTCCAGCTGTTCCGAGCAGATCGCCAAGTGCCCACAGGCTTTCCTTTGTCCTGACCGCCAGGTCACAAGCAGAGAGCTTCCTTTCAGCTACAATAAGCTGATAAGTGCCTCGGCTTCCCTGAGCTCCACTGCCCAGCAGTACAAACCAGGAATCTTCCAACACCTTCTCGCCTCCTCATGGGCTTCCCTTAGCTTCTACTGCACAGAGCTGCCAAATTGCTCCCAGGGCTTCTGAGCCCACAGCACTTCAGCTGTATGGAGCCAGCCACCTTCTCTGACTGCTTCTTACTAACCTTGAAGTAACTGTTGTTCACTAACCCTTGAATTGATTTGTGTGACCTATTTAAAATATCCCATTACGATTCCGCCCCAATGGTTGAATGTAACAACTATTGGAACGTTTTTTGACTTGAATTTTACGATCTCCAGCCAACCAACTGCCATGAACAGAGACAGAAAAAAAATATTTCATCACAGTACTTTTAGAATGTGGAAATGTGATTATCGTCCATCGGCAGTGCAGCGTTTAATGGTGGAATTATTCTGTTTTCTCTGAGGTTGCAATAAAAAAACCCTCAAAACGTATTATGGCGACACAAGAATGAACGATCCAAAGGAGAGGTGGGGTGACCAAAAGCTCAGTCAATGAAGAGGGTTTAAGGAGGAGAGGCATTGGGGGATTTAGAAAGGAATTCCAGAGTTTGGAGTCTGGGCAACTAAAGGCATAGCTGCCAATGATGTGTCAAGTGTAAGGGATGCACAGATCATAAGAAATAGGACCACGAGTAGGCCATTTGGCCCACCAAGCCTGCTCCACCATTCAATAAAATCATGGCTGATCTGATTGTGACCTGAACTTCACTTTCCTGCATGTCCCCCATATAACCCTAAATTCCCTTGTTGATTAACAATCTGTCTAACTCAGTCTTGAATATATTTAATGATTCAGCCTCTGTGGAAAAATAATTCCAAAGACTAACAGAGGAGGAATTTCTCCTCCTCTGAGAGAAGGGATTCCACCACATTTCCGTCTTAAATGGGAGACCCCTCATTCTGAAACTGTGCCCCCATTTCTAGATACCCCCACAAAAGGAGATATTTTAGCATCTACCTTGTCAAGACCCCTCAGAATCTTATATGGTTCAATAACGAAAGTTCAGAATCCGGAGTGGAAAATTTTAGGATGCACCTTTGGTGCTGGATCACTGTTGGATAGAAATCGGTAAATGGACTGGGCAGAGGTGAGGCCATGTGTGGATTTAAACACAATGATCAGGATTTAAATATTGATACATTGTGGCCACCAGGTCATAATGCAAAGGAGTAGAAGTAGGCCATTCGGCCAATCGAATCTGCTCCACCATTCAATGAGATCATGACTGATCTGATATGGTCATCCTCAAGTCCTGCTTTATCCCCATAACCCTTGATTCCCTTACTGATTAAAAATCTATCTCAGCGTTGAGCATAGTTAACGACCCAGCTTCTACAACCCTCTGCGGTAAAGAATTCCATGGATTCACTACACTCTGAGAGAAGAAATTCCTCCTCCTCTATCTTAAATGGGCAACCCCTTGTTCTGAGATTACGCCTCTGGTCCTAGACTCTCCCACAAAAGGAAACAACATCTCAGCATCTACCGTGTCAAGCCCCCTGAGAATTCTATATGTCTTAATAAGTTTGCCTCCCATTCTTCTAAGCCCCAATGAGTAGAAGTATAACTCTCCACCTCGATCCCTTTGTTTTCATTTCATTTAATTTTTCACTGTTCCCTACCTTTCATTTCTTTATTGTCTTGCTTTATTTTTCTTTCCCCCACCCATTCTTTCCCCTTATTTTACCCCCTTTCCTTACCTTTTCTCCACCTTTCCCCCTTTTTCTCAATTTTACCTCTCTCCCACTCATCCCCCCCTCCCCCCACATCTTCATCTGTTACAGCTTACCCTCTGGTTTCAGCTTCTCTGCCATTTGGCCATGCACACCTTCTATTCTCTCTATGGACTGCCATTAGCAGCATTTCCCCTTGTTTTTGTGACTATAGAATCATAGAAAATCATAGAAACCCTACAGTGCAGAAGGAGGCCATTCAGCCCATCGAGTCTCCACCGACCACAATCCCACCCAGACCCTACCCCCATACCCCTACATATTTACCCACTAATCCCTCAAACCTACACATCTCAGGACTCTGAGGGGTAAATTTTTGGCATGACCAATCAACCTAACCCGCACATCTTTGGACTCATCTTTCATTCCCTCACCTTGCGGTATAAATATCTCCCACTTTCTATGCCTTTTAGCTTTGACAAAGGGTCATCTGGACTCAAAACGTCAGCTCTTTTCCCTCCTTACAGATGCTGCCAGACCTGCTGAAATTTTCCAGCATTTTCTCTTTTGGTTTCAAATTCCAGCTCCGCAGTAATTTGATTTTATTAATTAAAGTGGGGAGTTAGCTCATGTGGAGAATGAACATGGGCACAGACCCATTGAACTAAATGGCCGCTTTGCTGCAGTGTCAAATATACAGGCTATTTGTGGCAGAAATGTCTTATACAGTAATCTCAGAATAAGGGGTCGCCCATTCACCTGATGAAGGAGCAGTGCTCCAAAAGCTCGTGATTCCAAATAAACCTGTTGGACTTTAACCTGGTGTTGTGGGACTTCTTACTGTGCCCACCACAGTCCAACGCCAGCATCTGGCGTTGGACTGTGGTGGGCACAGTTTTGCCCACGAGAAAAAGCCCAGCTTCAAAAATTGCCACAATATTTAGTCTTGACCCCATTTTTTGCTGAGCTGTGAGGTCTCTCTTTGCCCTCACAAAGATGTAAAAGCAAATGAGGGAAAGATAATGTCCACAATCCACTGGGCACAGAGTTATTTTGGGGGATGGTGGTATTTATAGAATCCCTAAAATGCAGAAGGAGGCCATTCAGCCCATCAAGTCTGCACCGATCACAATCTCACCCAGGTCCTATTCCCATAACCCCACATATTTACCCTGCTAATCCCCCAGATGCTAGGGTCAATTTAGCACGGTCAATCAACCTAACCCGTAAATCTTTGGACTGTGGGAGGAAACCGGAGCACCCAGAGGAAACCCATGCTGACAAGGGGAGATCGTGCAAACACCACACACCACACAGGACTTGGGGCCAGAATTGAACGTGGGTCCCTGGCACCGTGAGGCAGTATTGCTAACCACTGTGCCACCGTGCCACACCCCCCCCCCCCCACCATTTTATTGAAGTTCTGGATCAATCTGGAGCTTCTGAGACATGCAACCAGCAGCTAGAACTAGAAAACCTGAGTGCAATATGCACAGCAAGATACCAGAACAGCAAGGGAAACTAACCATTGACCAGTAGGCTGCCAAACACTCTTACTTCAAGCAGAGGTTAGAGGTTATGAGGCTAAGTCTAAGGCATTTGGGGTCAGAGGTTATGGGCCAGTGTCTGAGACCCTCGAGGTCAGAGGTTATGGGCCAGTGTCAGAGGCCCTCGGGGTCAGAGGTTATGGGCCAAAGAGACCCTCGAGGTCAGAGATTATGGGCCAGTGTCTGCGACCCTTGGGGTCAGAGGTTATGGGCCAAAGAGACCCTCGGGATCAGAGGTTACTGGCCGGTGTCAGAGACCCTCGGGGTCAGAGGTTACAGGCCGGTGTCAGAGACCCTCGGGGTCGGAGGTCGTGGGCCGGTGTCAGAGACCCTCGGGGTTGGAGGTCATGGGCCGGTGTCAGAGACCCTCGGGGTCGGAAGTCATGGGCTGGTGTCAGAGACCCTCGGGGTCAGAGGTCACGGGCCAGTGTCAGAGACCCTCGGGGTCAGAGGTTACAGGCCGGTGTCAGAGACCCTCGGGGTCAGAGGTCATGGGCCGGTGTCAGAGACCCTCGGGGTCAGAGGTCATGGGTTTAATAAAGTTGTGAAATAGAAAATGCTCGGTTTGGTTTAGGCGGCCAGCGCGGTGCCTGGGTTGATTTTTTTGATAAGGTTGGCAGGTTTATTTTTCCTCCGCGGCCGCAGATCTATCGGGTTCGGCTGCGCGCGGGAAAACGCCAAACAGCGACTGAAATTTCCAGCGCTGCGATCAGGCGCTGCAGCGGCCACCTTCCTCCGGAGGCCTCGGGCTTCGGTTTGAAGAGCGGCTCGAGGCGGAAAGAGCGGCACCGCGGGAGGCACCGAGTGAGTAAAAACATATATATCATATAATATATACAATATATACCGTGTGTGTGAGGAAATATATATAACATCTAAATCCCGGGAGGCACCGAGTGAGTAAAAATATACATAATATATACAATATATACCGAGTGAGTGAGGAAATATATAATATATCTAAATCCCGGGAGGCAGTGAGTCAGTAAAAATATATATACATATATATCATATAATATATACCGTGTGAGTGAGGAAATATATATAAATCCTGGGAGGCACCGAGTGAGTAAAAATATATATAATATATACCATGTGAGTGAGGAAATATATACACCGTGGGAGGCACCGAGTGAGTAAAACTATGCATAATATATATCATATAATATATACTGAGTGAGTGAAGAAATATATAATATATCTAAATCCCGGGAGGCACTGAGTGAGTAAAAATATACATATATATCATATATACCGTGTGAGTGAGTAAATATATACATATACACTGCGGGAGGCACCGAGTGAGTAAAATTATATAACATATACATAATATATACTGAGTGAGTAAATATATACATATACACTGCGGGAGGCACCGAGTGAGTAAAATTATATAACATATACATAATATATACTGAGTGAGGAAATATACACATATACACTGCGGGAGGCACCGAGTGAGTAAAATTATATAACATATACATAATATATACTGAGTGAGGAAATATACACATATACACTGTATATATATATATATAATACAATTATATACCGTGTCAGTGAGGAAATATATATAATATATCTAAATCAATCCCGGGAGGTACAGAGTGAGTAAAAATACATATAATATATATATAATATCATACAATATATACCGTGTGAGTGAGGAAATATATATAATATATCTAAATCCCGGGAGGTACCGAGTGAGTAAATACATATATACATATATATAATATAATACAATACGATATATACCGAGTGAGTAAATACATATATATATATATATAATACAATATATATTGAGTGAGTAAATACATATAATATATCATACAATATATACTGTGAGTAAGGAAATATATATAATATATCTAAATCCCATGAGGTACCGAGTGAGTAAATACATATAATATAATATATACCGAGTGAGTAAGGAAATATATATAAATCCCAGGAGGTACCAAGTGAGTAAATATATATAATATACCATGTGAGTGAGTAAATATATATAAATCCCGGGAGGTACCGAGTGAGTAAATATAATATATACCGTGTGAGTGAGGAAATATATATTATATATCTAAATCCCGGGAGGTACCGAGTGAGAGAGTGAGTAAATACAATATATATAAATCAATCCCGGGAGGAACCGTGTGAGTGAGTATATATATACAAATACACCCCGGGAGGTACTAAGTGAGGTAATGTATACACCATGTGATTGAGTATATATAGAGGTACCGTGTGCGAAAGTGAGTAAATTTATATACCGTGTGAGTGAGTATATTATTTTACTCACTCACAAGGTATATATATTTACTCACTTTCTCACACGGTACATATAATACCTATAAATCAATCCTGGGAGGTACTGTGAGAGAGTGAGTAAATATATGTACTATAACATACATTGTGAAAGTATATATATAATATAATATATATCAATCCCGAGAGGTACAGAATGAGAGAGTAAATATAATATATAAAATATATATAAATCCCGGAGACACACTGTGTGAGAGAGTGAGTAAATATATACACGATAACATACACTGTGAAAGTATATATATAATACAATATATATGAATCCCAGAGACACACCGTGTGAGAGATTGAGTAAATATATATAATGTATAAATCCAGGAGACACACTGTCTGAGAGAGTGCGTAAATATATATAATATATAAATCAATCCCCGGAGACACACCGTGTGAGAGAGTGAGTAAATATATATAATATATAAATCCCGGGGGACACAGTGTGAGTGAGTAAATATATATATAATATATAAATCCAGGAGACACACTGTCTGAGAGAGTAAGTAAATATATATAATGTATGAATCCCGGAGACACACTGTGAGAGAGTGAGTAAATATATATAATGTATGAATCCCGGAGACACACCGTGTGAGAGAGTGAGTAAATATATATAATGTATGAATCCCGGAGACACACAGTGTGAGAGAGTGAGTAAATATATATTATATATAAATCCCGGAGACCCACCGTGTGGGAGAGTGAGTAAATATCATAGAAATCATAGAAACCCTACAGTGCAGAAGGAGGCCATTCGGCCCATCGAGTCTGCACCGACCACAATCCCACCCAGGCCCTACCCCCACATATTTACCCACTAATCCCTCTAACCTACGCATCTCAGAACTCTAAGGGGCAATTTTTTTTTTTAACCTGGCCAATCAACCTAACCCGCACATCTTTGGACTGTGGGAGGAAACCGGAGCACCCGCAGGAAACCCACGCAGACACGAGGAGAATGTGCAAACTCCACACAGACAGTGACCTGAGCCGGGAATCGAACCCGGGACCTTGGAGCTGTGAAGCAGCAGTGCTAACCACTGTGCTACCGTGCCGCCCTCAATATATATAACATTATATATAATATATAATATATATATAATATAACGTATTATATTATATAATATATAATATAGATAATATTATATGTAATATATAATATATATAATATACCGTGCCGCCCTCAATATATATAATATATAAATCCCAGAGACACGCCGTGTGAGAGAGTGAGTAAATATATATAATGTATAAATCCTGGGAGACACAATGTGTGAGAGAGTGAGTAAGTATATATGATATATAAATCCCGGAGACACACCGTGTGAGAGAATGAGTAAATATATATAATATATAAATCCCGGAGACACACCGTGTGAGAGAGTGAATAAATATATATAATATATAAACCCCGGAGACACACCGTGAGAGAGAGTGAGTAAATATATATAATATATAAATCCCAGGGGACACACCGTGAGAGAGAGTGAGTTAATATATATAATGTACAAATCCCGGAGACACACTGTGTGAGAGAGTGAGTAAGTATATATGATATATAAATCCCGGAGACACACTGTATAAGAGAGTGAGTAAATATATATAATATATAAATCCCGGAGACACACCGTGTGAGCGAGTGAGTAAATATATATAATATATAAATCCCGGAGACACACCGTGTGAGCGAGTGAGTAAATATATATAATATATAAATCCTGGAGACACACTGTGTGAGAGAGTGAGTAAATATATATAATATATAAATCAATCCCCGGAGACACACCGTGTGAGAGAGTGAGTAAATATATATAATATATAAATCCTGGGGGACACTGTCTGAGAGAGTGAGTAAATATATATAATATATAAATCCCGGGGGACACAGTGTGAGGCAGTGAGTAAATATATATAATATATAAATCCCGGAGACACTCTGTGTGAGAGAGTGAGTTAATATATATAATATATAAATCAATCCCCGGAGACACACCGTGTGAGGGAGTGAGTAAATATATATAATATATAAATCAATCCCCGGAGACACACCGTGTGAGAGAGTGAGTAAATATATATAATATATAAATCCCGGGGGACACTGTCTGAGAGAGTGAGTAAATATATATAATATATAAATCCCGGAGACACACTGTCTGAGAAAGTGAGTAAATATATATAATATATAAATCCCGGGGGACACAGTGTGAGAGAGTGAGTAAATGTATATAATATATAAATCCCGGAGACACACCGTGTGAGAGAGTGAGTAAATATCTATAATATATAAATCCCGGAGACACACCGTGTGAGAGAGTGAGTAAATATATATAATATATAAATCCTGGAGACACACCGTGTGAGAGAGTGAGTAAATATATATAATATATAAATCCCGGAGACACAGCGTGTGAGAGAGTGGGTAAATATATATAATGTATGAATCCCGGAGACACACCGTGTGAGAGAGTGAGTAAATATATATAATATATAAATACCGGGGGACACAGTGTGAGGGAGTGAGTAAATATATATAATATATAAATCCCGGAGACACACTGTCTGAGAGAGTGAGTAAATATATATAATATATAAATCCCGGGGGACGCAGTGTGAGGGAGTGAGTAAATATATATAATATATAAATCCCGGAGACACACCGTGTGAGAGAGTGAGTAAATATATATAATATATAAATCCCGGAGACACACCGTGTGAGAGAGTGAGTAAATATATATAATTTATAAATCCCCGGAGACACACAGTCTGAGAGAATGAGTAATTATATATAATATATAATTCCCGGAGACACACCATGTGAGAGAGTGAGTAAATATATATAATATATAAATCCCCGGAGACACACAGTCTGAGAGAGTGAGTAAATATATATAATATATAAATCCCGGAGACACACTGTGTGAGAGAGTGAGTAAGTATATATAATATATAAATCCCGGAGACACACTGTGTGAGAGAGTGAGTAAATATATATAATATATAAATCCCGGAGACACACCGTGTGAGAGAGTGAGTAAATATATATAATATATAAATCCCGGAGACACACAGTCTGAGAGAGTGAGTAAATATATATAATATATAAACCCCCGGAGACACACAGTCTGAGAGAGTGAGTAATTATATATAAATCCCGGAGACACACCGTGTGAGAGAGTGAGTAAATATATATAATATATAAATCCCGGAGACACAGAGAGAGAGAGTGAGTAAATATATATAATATATAAATCAATCGCCGGAGATACACTGTGTGAGAGAGTGAGTAAATATATATAATATATAAATCCCGGAGACACTCCGTGAGAGAGAGTGAGTAAATATATATAATATATAAATCCCGGAGACACACCGTGTGAGAGAGTGAGTAAATATATATAATATATAAATCCCCGGAGACACACAGTCTGAGAGAGTGAGTAATTATATATAATATATAAATCCCGGAGACACTCCGTGAGAGAGAGTGAGTAAATATATATAATATATAAATCCCGGAGACACACCGTGTGAGAGAGTGAGTAAATATATATAATATATAAATCCCCGGAGACACACAGTCTGAGAGAGTGAGTAATTATATATAATATATAAATCCCGGAGACACACCGTGTGAGCGAGTGAGTAAATATATATAATATATAAATCCCGGGGGACACAGTGTGAGAGAGTGAGTAAATATATATAATATATAAATCCCGGAGACACACTGTGTGAGGCAGTGAGTAAATATATATAATATATAAATCCCGGAGACACACCGTGTGAGAGAGTGAGTAAATATATATAATATATAAATCCTGGAGACACACTGTGTGAGAGAGTGAGTAAATATATATAATATATAAATCAATCCCCGGAGACACACCGTGTGAGAGAGTGAGTAAATATATATAATATATAAATCCCGGGGGACACAGTGTGAGAGAGTGAGTAAATGTATATAATATATAAATCCCGGAGACACACCGTGAGAGAGAGTGAGTAAATATATATAATATATAAATCCCAGAGACACACCGTGTGAGAGAGTGAGTAAATATATATAATATATAAATCCCGGAGACACACCGTGTGAGAGAGTGAGTAAATATATATAATATATAAATCCCGGAGGCACAGCGTGTGAGAGAGTGGGTAAATATATATAATGTATGAATCCCGGAGACACACCGTGTGAGAGAGTGAGTAAATATATATAATATATAAATCCCGGAGACACACCGTGTGAGAGAGTGAGTAAATATATATAATATATAAATCCCCGGAGACACACAGTCTGAGAGAGTGAGTAATTATATATAATATATAAATCCCGGAGACACACCGTGTGAGAGAGTGAGTAATTATATATAATATATAAATCCCCGGAGACACACAGTCTGAGAGAGTGAGTAAGTATATATAATATATAAATCCCGGAGACACACTGTGTGAGAGAGTGAGTAAATATATATAATATATAAATCCCGGGGGACACAGTGTGAGAGAGTGAGTAAGTATATATAATATATAAATCCCGGAGACACACCGTGAGAGAGAGTGAGTAAATATATATAATATATAAATCCCGGAGACACACCGTGTGAGAGAGTGAGTAAATATATATAATATATAAATCCCGGAGACACACAGTCTGAGAGAGTGAGTAAATATATATAATATATAAATCCCCGGAGAGACACAGTCTGAGAGAGTGAGTAAATATATATAATATATAAATCCCGGAGACACAGAGAGAGAGAGTGAGTAAATATATATAATATATAAATCAATCCCCGGAGACACACTGTGTGAGAGAGTGAGTAAATATATATAATATATAAATCCCGGGGGACACAGTGTGAGAGAGTGAGTAAATATATATAATATATAAATCCCGGGGGACACACCGTGTGAGAGAGTGAGTAAATATATATAATATATAAATCCCGGAGACACACCGTGTGAGAGAGTGAGTAAATATATATAATATATAAATCCCAGAGACACACCGTGTGAGAGAGTCAGTAAATATATATAATATATAAATCCCGGAGACACACAGTGTGAGAGAGTGAGTAAATATATATAATATATAAATCCCAGAGACACACCGTGTGAGAGAGTGAGTAAATATATATAATATATATAAATCCCCGGAGACACACCGTGAGAGAGAGTGAGTAAATATATATAATATATAAATCCCAGGGGACACAGTTTGAGAGAGAGTGAGTAAATATATATATTCAAATCCCAGGGGACACAGTGTGAGAGAGTGAGTAAATATATATAATATATAAATCCCGAAGACACCCCGTGTGAGAGAGTGAGTAAATATATATAATATAAATCCTGAAGACACACCGCGTGAGAGAGTGAGTAAATATATATAATATATAAATCCGGGGGACACACTGTCTGAGAGAGTGAGTAAATATATATAATATATAAATCCCGGAGACACACCGTGTGAGAGAGTGAGTAAATATATATAATATATAAATCCCGAAGACACACCGTGTGAGAGAGTGAGTAAATATATATAATATATAAATCCTGGAGACACACTGCGTGAGAGAGTGAGTACATATATATAATATATAAAACCTGGAGACACACAGTGTGAGAGAGTGAGTAAATATATCTAATATATAAATCCCCGGAGACACACCGTGAGAGAGAGTGAGTAAATATATATAATATATAAATCCCAGGGGACACAGTGTGAGAGAGAGTGAGTAAATATATATAATATATAAATCCCAGGGGACACAGTGTGAGAGAGTGAGTAAATATATATAATATATAAATCCCGAAGACACACCGTGTGAGAGAGTGAGTAAATATATATAATATATAAATCCCGAAGACACACCGTGTGAGAGAGTGAGTAAATATATATAATATATAAATCCCGGAGACACACTGTGTGAGAGAGTGAGTACATATATATAATATATAAATCGCAGAGACACACTGTCTGAGAGAGTGAGTTAATATATATAATATATAAATCCCGGGACGCATAGAGAGATTGTGAGAGAGAGACTGATATATACAGATCAATCCAGGAAGCACAGAGAGAGAGATTGAGAATATAATATATAAATCCCGGGAAGCACTATGCAAGTGAGTTTATATATATAAGTATAGATCAACCCAGGAAAGTCACACCATGAGAGAGAGAGAGTAAATATATAATATATATATCCTGGGAGGTACCGAGTCCGAGTTATAGATCAACCCGGGTGGTACCGTGTGAGACAAAGTGAGTTTTATCTATATAGATCAATCAATAGAGAGATCCATTTCGGGCTGAGAGAGTGAGTGTGTGTAAATATAAATAGATATAGAAAGATTTTGGGCTAAGAGGGTGAGTGATATGTATAATATACTTAGATATTTATCAATCATGGGCTGAGAGTCAAAGTGAGAATGCATATATAAATATATTATATATATGGATCAATCCTGGGTTGAGAGAGAGAGACAGAGTGCGGACGAGTAAATATATGTAATAGATATATATATATATAGATCAGTGTGAGGTGTGTGTTCTACTGCCTCCTGTTTATGTGTGCTTTTTACTGCCTCCTGTGTCTGTGTGTGCTCTTTACTGCCTCCTGTGTCTGTGTGTGTTCTTTACTGCCTCCTGTGTGTGTGTTCTTTACTGCCTCCTGTGTGTGTGTGTGTTCTTTACTGCCTCCTGTGTGTGTTTTTACTGCCTCCTGTGTGTGTTCTTTACTGCCTCCTGTGTGTGTGCTTTACTGCCTCCTGTGTGTGTGCTTTACTGCCTCCTGTGTGTGTTCTTTACTGCCTCCTGTGTGTGTGTTTTACTGCCTCCTGTGTGTGCTCTTTACTGCCTCCTGTGTGTGCTCTTTACTGCCTCCTGTGTGTGTTCTTTGCTGCCTCCTGTGTGTGCTCTTTACTGCCTCCTGTGTGTGTGTGTTTACTGCCTCCTGTGTGTGTTCTTTACTGCCTCCTGTGTGTGTTCTTTACTGCCTCCTGTGTGTGCTCTTTACTGCCTCCTGTGTGTGTTCTTTACTGCCTCCTGTGTGTGCTCTTTACTGCCTCCTGTGTGTGTTCTTTACTGCCTCCTGTGTGTGTTCTTTACTGCCTCCTGTGTGTGCTCTTTACTGCCTCCTGTGTGTGCTCTTTACTGCCTCCTGTGTGTGCTCTTTACTGCCTCCTGTGTGTGCTCTTTACTGCCTCCTGTGTGTTCTTTACCGCCTCCTGTGTGTGCTCTTCACCGCCTCCTGTGTGTGCTCTTCACCGCCTCCTGTGTGTGCTCTTTACCGCCTCCTGTGTGTGTGTTCTTTACTGCCTCCTGTGTGTGTTCTTTACTGCCTCCTGTGTGTGTTCTTTACTGCCTCCTGTGTGTGTGTTCTTTACTGCCTCCTGTGTGTGTGTTCTTTACTGCCTCCTGTGTGTGTGTTCTTTACTGCCTCCTGTGTGTGTTCTTTACTGCCTCCTGTGTGTGTGTGTTCTTTACTGCCTCCTGTGTGTGTGTGTTCTTTACTGCCTCCTGTGTGTGTGTGTTCTTTACTGCCTCCTGTGTGTGTGTGTTCTTTACTGCCTCCTGTGTGTGTGTGTTCTTTACTGCCTCCTGTGTGTGTGTGTTCTTTACTGCCTCCTGTGTGTGTGTGTTCTTTACTGCCTCCTGTGTGTGTTCTTTACTGCCTCCTGTGTGTGTGTGTGTGTTCTTTACTGCCTCCTGTGTGTGTGTGTGTGTTCTTTACTGCCTCCTGTGTGTGTGTGTGTGTTCTTTACTGCCTCCTGTGTGTGTGTGTGTGTTTACTGCCTCCTGTGTGTGTTCTTTACTGCCTCCTGTGTGTGTTCTTTACTGCCTCCTGTGTGTGTTCTTTACTGCCTCCTGTGTGTGCTCTTTACTGCCTCCTGTGTGTGCTCTTTACTGCCTCCTGTGTGTTCTTTACTGCCTCCTGTGTGTGTTCTTTACTGCCTCCTGTGTGTGTGTGTGTGTTCTTTACTGCCTCCTGTGTGTGTGTGTGTGTGTTCTTTACTGCCTCCTGTGTGTTTTCTTTACTGCCTCCTGTGTGTGTGTGTGTGTGTGTGTGTTCTTTACTGCCTCCTGTGTGTGTGTGTGTGTTTACTGCCTCCTGTGTGTGTTCTTTACTGCCTCCTGTGTGTGTTCTTTACTGCCTCCTGTGTGTGTTCTTTACTGCCTCCTGTGTGTGCTCTTTACTGCCTCCTGTGTGTGTTCTTTACTGCCTCCTGTGTGTGTTCTTTACTGCCTCCTGTGTGTGTTCTTTACTGCCTCCTGTGTGTGTTCTTTACTGCCTCCTGTGTGTGTACTGCCTCCTGTGTGTGTGTGTGTGTGTACTGCCTCCTGTGTGTGTGTGTGTGTACTGCCTCCTGTGTGTGTGTGTGTACTGCCTCCTGTGTGTGTGTGTGTGTGTACTGCCTCCTGTGTGTGTGTGTGTGTGCGCTGCCTCCTGTGTGTGTGCGCTGCCTCCTGTGTGTGTGCGCTGCCTCCTGTGTGTGTGCGCTGCCTCCTGTGTGTGTGCGCTGCCTCCTGTGTGTGTGCGCTGCCTCCTGTGTGTGTGCGCTGCCTCCTGTGTGTGTGCGCTGCCTCCTGTGTGTGTGCGCTGCCTCCTGTGTGTGTGCGCTGCCTCCTGTGTGTGTGCGCTGCCTCCTGTGTGTGTGCGCTGCCTCCTGTGTGTGTGCGCTGCCTCCTGTGTGTGTGCGCTGCCTCCTGTGTGTGTGCGCTGCCTCCTGTGTGTGTGCGCTGCCTCCTGTGTGTGTGCGCTGCCTCCTGTGTGTGTGCGCTGCCTCCTGTGTGTGTGCGCTGCCTCCTGTGTGTGTGCGCTGCCTCCTGTGTGTGTGCGCTGCCTCCTGTGTGTGTGCGCTGCCTCCTGTGTGTGTGCGCTGCCTCCTGTGTGTGTGCGCTGCCTCCTGTGTGTGTGCGCTGCCTCCTGTGTGTGTGCGCTGCCTCCTGTGTGTGTGCGCTGCCTCCTGTGTGTGTGCGCTGCCTCCTGTGTGTGTGCGCTGCCTCCTGTGTGTGTGCGCTGCCTCCTGTGTGTGTGCGCTGCCTCCTGTGTGTGTGCGCTGCCTCCTGTGTGTGTGCGCTGCCTCCTGTGTGTGTGTGCTGCCTCCTGTGTGTGTGTGCTGCCTCCTGTGTGTGTGTGCTGCCTCCTGTGTGTGTGTGCTGCCTCCTGTGTGTGTGTGCTGCCTCCTGTGTGTGTGTGCTGCCTCCTGTGTGTGTGTGCTGCCTCCTGTGTGTGTGTGCTGCCTCCTGTGTGTGTGTGCTGCCTCCTGTGTGTGTGTGCTGCCTCCTGTGTGTGTGTGCGCTGCCTCCTGTGTGTGTGTGCGCTGCCTCCTGTGTGTGTGTGCGCTGCCTCCTGTGTGTGTGTGCGCTGCCTCCTGTGTGTGTGCGCTGCCTCCTGTGTGTGTGCGCTGCCTCCTGTGTGTGTGCGCTGCCTCCTGTGTGTGTGCGCTGCCTCCTGTGTGTGTGCGCTGCCTCCTGTGTGTGTGTGTGCGCTGCCTCCTGTGTGTGTGTGTGCGCTGCCTCCTGTGTGTGTGTGTGCGCTGCCTCCTGTGTGTGTGTGTGCGCTGCCTCCTGTGTGTGTGTGTGCGCTGCCTCCTGTGTGTGTGTGTGCGCTGCCTCCTGTGTGTGTGTGTGCGCTGCCTCCTGTGTGTGTGTGTGCGCTGCCTCCTGTGTGTGTGTGTGCGCTGCCTCCTGTGTGTGTGTGTGCGCTGCCTCCTGTGTGTGTGTGTGCGCTGCCTCCTGTGTGTGTGTGTGCGCTGCCTCCTGTGTGTGTGTGTGCGCTGCCTCCTGTGTGTGTGTGTGTGTGCTGCCTCCTGTGTGTGTGTGTGTGCTGCCTCCTGTGTGTGTGTGTGTGCTGCCTCCTGTGTGTGTGTGTGTGCTGCCTCCTGTGTGTGTGTGTGTGCTGCCTCCTGTGTGTGTGTGTGTGTGCTGCCTCCTGTGTGTGTGTGTGTGTCTACTGCCTCCTGTGTGTGTGTGTGTGTCTACTGCCTCCTGTGTGTGTGTGTGTACTGCCTCCTGTGTGTGTACTGCCTCCTGTGTGTGTGCTGCCTCCTGTGTGTGCGTGTGTGCTGCCTCCTGTGTGTGTGTGTGTGTACTGCCTCCTGCGTGCGTGCGCGCTGCCTCCTGCGTGCGCTGCCTCCTGCGTGCGTGTGTGTGTACTGCCTCCTGCGTGCGTGCGCGCTGCCTCCTGCGTGCGTGCGCGCTGCCTCCTGCGTGCGTGCGCGCTGCCTCCTGCGTGCGTGCGCGCTGCCTCCTGCGTGCGTGCGCGCTGCCTCCTGCGTGCGTGCGCGCTGCCTCCTGCGTGCGTGCGCGCTGCCTCCTGCGTGCGTGCGCGCTGCCTCCTGCGTGCGTGCGCGCTGCCTCCTGCGTGCGTGCGCGCTGCCTCCTGCGTGCGTGCGCGCTGCCTCCTGCGTGCGTGCGCGCTGCCTCCTGCGTGCGTGCGCGCTGCCTCCTGCGTGCGTGCGCGCTGCCTCCTGCGTGCGTGCGCGCTGCCTCCTGCGTGCGTGCGCGCTGCCTCCTGCGTGCGTGCGCGCTGCCTCTTGCGTGCGTGCGCGCTGCCTCCTGCGTGCTTGCGCGCTGCCTCCTGCGTGCTTGCGCGCTGCCTCCTGCGTGCGTGCGCGCTGCCTCCTGCGTGCTTGCGCGCAGCCTCCTGCGTGCTTGCGCGCTGCCTCCTGCGTGCTTGCGCGCTGCCTCCTGCGTGCGCGCGCGCTGCCTCCTGCGTGCGCGCGCGCTGCCTCCTGCGTGCGCGCTGCCTCCCGTGCGCGCGCGCTGCCTCCCGTGCGTGCGCGCTGCCTCCCGTGCGTGTGCGCAATGCCTCCCGTGTGTGTGTGTACTGCCCCCTGTGTGTGTGTGTACTGCCCCCTGTGTGTGTGTGTACTGCCCCCTGTGTGTGTGTGTACTGCCTCCTGTGTGTGTGTGTGTGCACTGCCTACTGTGTGTGTACTGCCTCCTATGTCTGTGTGTGTGTGTGTATACTGCCTCCTATGTGTGTGTATACTGCCTCCTATGTGTGTGTGTACTGCCTCCTGTGTGTGTGTGTGTACTGCCTCCTGTGTGTGTGTGTGCACTGCCTACTGTGTGTGTACTGCCTCCTATGTCTGTGTGTGTGTGTGTATACTGCCTCCTATGTGTCTGTGTACTGCCTCCTGTGTGTGTGTGTGTGCTGCCTCCTGTGTGTGTGTGTGCTGCCTCCTGTGTGTGTGTGTACTGCCTCCTGTGTGTGTCCTGTGTGTGTGTGTGTTGCTTCCTGTGTGTGTGTGTGTGTACTGCCTCCTGTGTGTGTACTGCCTCCTGTGTGTGTACTGCCTCCTGTGTGTGTGTGTGTACTGCCTCCTGTGTGTTTGTGTGTACTGCCTCCTGTGTGTGTGTGTACTGCCTCCTGTGTGTGTCCTGTGTGTGTGTGTGTTGCTTCCTGTGTGTGTGTGTGTGTACTGCCTCCTGTGTGTGTACTGCCTCCTGTGTGTGTGTGCACTGCCTACTGTGTGTGTGTGTGTACTGCCTCCTATGTGTGTGTGTGTGTGTGTGTGTACTGCCTCCTGTGTGTGTGTGTGCTGCCTCCTGTGTGTGTGTGTACTGCCTCCTGTGTGTGTGTACTGCCTCCTGTGTGTGTCCTGTGTGTGTGTGTGTGTGTTGCTTCCTGTGTGTGTGTGTGTGTACTGCCTCCTGTGTGTGTGTGTGTACTGCCTCCTGTGTGTGTGTGTGTGTACTGCCTCCTATGTATGTGTGTGTATACTGCCTCCTGTGTGTGTGTGTACTGCCTCCTGTGTGTGTGTGTGTACTGCCTCCTGTGTGTGTGTGTGTACTGCCTCCTGTGTGTGTGTGTGTACTGCCTCCTGTGTGTGTGTGTGTACTGCCTCCTGTGTGTGTGTGTGTACTGCCTCCTGTGTGTGTGTGTGTACTGCCTCCTGTGTGTGTGTGTGTACTGCCTCCTGTGTGTGTGTGTGTACTGCCTCCTGTGTGTGTGTGTGTACTGCCTCCTGTGTGTGTGTGTGTACTGCCTCCTGTGTGTGTGTGTGTACTGCCTCCTGTGTGTGTGTGTGTACTGCCTCCTGTGTGTGTGTGTGTACTGCCTCCTGTGTGTGTGTGTGTGTGTACTGCCTCCTGTGTGTGTGTGTGTGCTGCCTCCTGTGTGTGTGTACTGCCTCCTGTGCGCGTGTGTGTACTGCCTCCTGTGCGCGTGTGTGTACTGCCTCCTGTGCGCGTGTGTGTACTGCCTCCTGTGCGCGTGTGTGTACTGCCTCCTGTGCGCGTGTGTGTACTGCCTCCTGTGCGCGTGTGTGTACTGCCTCCTGTGCGCGTGTGTGTACTGCCTCCTGTGCGCGTGTGTGTACTGCCTCCTGTGCGCGTGTGTGTACTGCCTCCTGTGCGCGTGTGTGCTGCCTCCTGTGTGTGTGTGTGTGTACTGCCTCCTGCGTGCGTGCGCGCTTCCTCCTGCGTGCGCGCGCGCTGCCTCCTGTGTGCGTGTGTGTGTACTGCCTCCTGCGTGCGTGCGCGCTGCCTCCTGCGTGCGTGTGTGTGTACTGCCTCCTGCGTGCATGCGCACTGCCTCCTGCGTGCGTGCGCGCTGCCTCCTGCGTGCGTGCGCGCTGCCTCCTGCGTGCGTGCGCGCTGCCTCCTGCGTGCGTGCGCGCTGCCTCCTGCGTGCGTGCGCGCTGCCTCCTGCGTGCGTGCGCGCTGCCTCCTGCGTGCGTGCGCGCTGCCTCCTGCGTGCGTGCGCGCTGCCTCCTGCGTGCGTGCGCGCTGCCTCCTGCGTGCGTGCGCGCTGCCTCCTGCGTGCGTGCGCGCTGCCTCCTGCGTGCGTGCGCGCTGCCTCCTGCGTGCGTGCGCGCTGCCTCCTGCGTGCGTGCGCGCTGCCTCCTGCGTGCGTGCGCGCTGCCTCCTGCGTGCGTGCGCGCTGCCTCCTGCGTGCGTGCGCGCTGCCTCCTGCGTGCGTGCGCGCTGCCTCCTGCGTGCGTGCGCGCTGCCTGCTGCGTGCGTGCGCGCTGCCTCCTGCTTGCGTGCGCGCTGCCTCCTGCGTGCGTGCGCGCTGCCTCCTGCGTGCGTGCGCGCTGCCTCCTGCGTGCGTGCGCGCTGCCTCCTGCGTGCGTGCGCGCTGCCTCCTGCTTGCGTGCGCGCTGCCTCCTGCGTGCGTGCGCGCTGCCTCCTGCGTGCGTGCGCGCTGCCTCCTGCGTGCGTGCGCGCTGCCTCCTGCGTGCGTGCGCGCTGCCTCCTGCGTGCGTGCGCGCTGCCTCCTGCGTGCGTGCGCGCTGCCTCCTGCGTGCGTGCGCGCTGCCTCCTGCGTGCGTGCGCGCTGCCTCCTGCGTGCGTGCGCGCTGCCTCCTGCGTGCGCGCGCGCTGCCTCCTGCGTGCTCGCGCGCTGCCGCCTGCGTGCGCGCGCGCTGCCTCCTGCGTGCGCGCGCGCTGCCTCCTGCGTGCGCGCGCGCTGCCTCCTGCGTGCGCGCGCGCTGCCTCCTGCGTGCGCGCGCGCTGCCTCCTGCGTGCGCGCGCGCTGCCTCCTGCGTGCGCGCGCGCTGCCTCCTGCGTGCGCGCGCGCTGCCTCCCGTGCGCGCGCGCTGCCTCCCGTGCGCGCGCGCTGCCTCCCGTGCGCGCGCTGCCTCCCGTGCGTGCGCGCTGCCTCCCGTGCGTGCGCGCTGCCTCCCGTGCGCGCGCGCTGCCTCCCGTGCGCGCGCGCTGCCTCCCGTGCGCGCGCGCTGCCTCCCGTGCGTGCGCTCTGCCTCCCGTGCGTGTGCGCAATGCCTCCCGTGTGTGTGTATACTGCTTCCTGTATGTGTGTGTACTGCCCCCTGTGTGTGTGTGTACTGCCTCCTGTGTGTGTGTGTGCACTGCCTACTGTGTGTGTGTGTGTACTGCCTCCTATGTCTGTGTGTGTGTGTGTATACTGCCTCCTATGTGTGTGTGTACTGCCTCCTGTGTGTGTGTGTACTGCCTCCTGTGTGTGTGTGTGCTGCCTCCTGTGTGTGTGTGTACTGCCTCCTGTGTGTTTGTGTGTACTGCCTCCTGTGTGTGTGTGTACTGCCTCCTGTGTGTGTCCTGTGTGTGTGTGTGTTGCTTCCTGTGTGTGTGTGTGTGTACTGCCTCCTGTGTGTGTGTGTACTGCCTCCTGTGTGTGTGTGCACTGCCTACTGTGTGTGTGTGTGTACTGCCTCCTATGTGTGTGTGTGTGTGTACTGCCTCCTGTGTGTGTGTGTGCTGCCTCCTGTGTGTGTGTGTACTGCCTCCTGTGTGTGTGTACTGCCTCCTGTGTGTGTCCTGTGTGTGTGTGTTGCTTCCTGTGTGTGTGTGTGTGTACTGCCTCCTGTGTGTGTGTGTGTGTACTGCCTCCTATGTATGTGTGTGTATACTGCCTCCTGTGTGTGTGTGTATACTGCCTTCTGTGTGTGTGTACTGCCTCCTGTGTGTGTGTGTGTACTGCCTCCTGTGTGTGTGTGTGTACTGCCTCCTGTGTGTGTGTGTGTACTGCCTCCTGTGTGTGTGTGTGTACTGCCTCCTGTGTGTGTGTGTGTACTGCCTCCTGTGTGTGTGTGTGTACTGCCTCCTGTGTGTGTGTGTGTACTGCCTCCTGTGTGTGTGTGTGTACTGCCTCCTGTGTGTGTGTGTGTACTGCCTCCTGTGTGTGTGTGTGTACTGCCTCCTGTGTGTGTGTGTGTACTGCCTCCTGTGTGTGTGTGTGTGTGTACTGCCTCCTGTGTGTGTGTGTGTGCTGCCTCCTGTGTGTGTGTGTACTGCCTCCTGTGCGCGTGTGTGTACTGCCTCCTGTGCGCGTGTGTGTACTGCCTCCTGTGCGCGTGTGTGTACTGCCTCCTGTGCGCGTTTGTGTACTGCCTCCTGTGCGCGTGTGTGTACTGCCTCCTGTGCGCGTGTGTGTACTGCCTCCTGTGCGCGTGTGTGTACTGCCTCCTGTGCGCGTGTGTGTACTGCCTCCTGTGCGCGTGTGTCTACTGCCTCCTGTGCGCGTGTGTCTACTGCCTCCTGTGCGCGTGTGTGTACTGCCTCCTGTGCGCGTGTGTGTACTGCCTCCTGTGCGCGTGTGTGTACTGCCTCCTGTGCGCGTGTGTGTACTGCCTCCTGTGCGCGTGTGTCTACTGCCTCCTGTGCGCGTGTGTGTACTGCCTCCTGTGCGCGTGTGTGTACTGCCTCCTGTGCGCGTGTGTGTACTGCCTCCTGTGCGCGTGTGTGTACTGCCTCCTGTGCGCGTGTGTGTACTGCCTCCTGTGCGCGTGTGTGTACTGCCTCCTGTGCGCGTGTGTCTACTGCCTCCTGTGCGCGTGTGTCTACTGCCTCCTGTGCGCGTGTGTCTACTGCCTCCTGTGCGCGTGTGTCTACTGCCTCCTGTGCGCGTGTGTCTACTGCCTCCTGTGCGCGTGTGTCTACTGCCTCCTGTGCGCGTGTGTCTACTGCCTCCTGTGCGCGTGTGTCTACTGCCTCCTGTGCGCGTGTGTCTACTGCCTCCTGTGCGCGTGTGTGTACTGCCTCCTGTGCGCGTGTGTGTACTGCCTCCTGTGCGCGTGTGTCTACTGCCTCCTGTGCGCGTGTGTCTACTGCCTCCTGTGTGTGTGTGTGCTGCCTCCTGTGTGTGTGTGTACTGCCTCCTGTGCGCGTGTGTGTACTGCCTCCTGTGCGCGTGTGTGTACTGCCTCCTGTGCGCGTGTGTGTACTGCCTCCTGTGCGCGTGTGTGTACTGCCTCCTGTGCGCGTGTGTGTACTGCCTCCTGTGCGCGTGTGTGTACTGCCTCCTGTGCGCGTGTGTGTACTGCCTCCTGTGCGCGTGTGTGTACTGCCTCCTGTGCGCGTGTGTGTACTGCCTCCTGTGCGCGTGTGTGTACTGCCTCCTGTGCGCGTGTGTGTACTGCCTCCTGTGCGCGTGTGTGTACTGCCTCCTGTGCGCGTGTGTGTACTGCCTCCTGTGCGCGTGTGTGTACTGCCTCCTGTGCGCGTGTGTGTACTGCCTCCTGTGCGCGTGTGTCTACTGCCTCCTGTGCGCGTGTGTCTACTGCCTCCTGTGCGCGTGTGTCTACTGCCTCCTGTGCGCGTGTGTCTACTGCCTCCTGTGCGCGTGTGTCTACTGCCTCCTGTGCGCGTGTGTCTACTGCCTCCTGTGCGCGTGTGTCTACTGCCTCCTGTGCGCGTGTGTCTACTGCCTCCTGTGCGCGTGTGTCTACTGCCTCCTGTGCGCGTGTGTGTACTGCCTCCTGTGCGCGTGTGTGTACTGCCTCCTGTGCGCGTGTGTGTACTGCCTCCTGTGCGCGTGTGTGTACTGCCTCCTGTGCGCGTGTGTGTACTGCCTCCTGTGCGCGTGTGTCTACTGCCTCCTGTGCGCGTGTGTCTACTGCCTCCTGTGCGCGTGTGTCTACTGCCTCCTGTGCGCGTGTGTCTACTGCCTCCTGTGCGCGTGTGTCTACTGCCTCCTGTGCGCGTGTGTCTACTGCCTCCTGTGCGCGTGTGTCTACTGCCTCCTGTGCGCGTGTGTCTACTGCCTCCTGTGCGCGTGTGTCTACTGCCTCCTGTGCGCGTGTGTCTACTGCCTCCTGTGCGCGTGTGTCTACTGCCTCCTGTGCGCGTGTGTCTACTGCCTCCTGTGCGCGTGTGTCTACTGCCTCCTGTGCGCGTGTGTGTACTGCCTCCTGTGCGCGTGTGTGTACTGCCTCCTGTGCGCGTGTGTGTACTGCCTCCTGTGCGCGTGTGTGTACTGCCTCCTGTGCGCGTGTGTGTACTGCCTCCTGTGCGCGTGTGTGTACTGCCTCCTGTGCGCGTGTGTGTACTGCCTCCTGTGCGCGTGTGTCTACTGCCTCCTGTGCGCGTGTGTCTACTGCCTCCTGTGCGCGTGTGTCTACTGCCTCCTGTGCGCGTGTGTCTACTGCCTCCTGTGCGCGTGTGTCTACTGCCTCCTGTGCGCGTGTGTCTACTGCCTCCTGTGCGCGTGTGTGTACTGCCTCCTGTGCGCGTGTGTGTACTGCCTCCTGTGCGCGTGTGTGTACTGCCTCCTGTGCGCGTGTGTCTACTGCCTCCTGTGCGCGTGTGTCTACTGCCTCCTGTGCGCGTGTGTCTACTGCCTCCTGTGCGCGTGTGTCTACTGCCTCCTGTGCGCGTGTGTCTACTGCCTCCTGTGCGCGTGTGTCTACTGCCTCCTGTGCGCGTGTGTCTACTGCCTCCTGTGCGCGTGTGTCTACTGCCTCCTGTGCGCGTGTGTCTACTGCCTCCTGTGCGCGTGTGTCTACTGCCTCCTGTGCGCGTGTGTCTACTGCCTCCTGTGCGCGTGTGTCTACTGCCTCCTGTGCGCGTGTGTCTACTGCCTCCTGTGCGCGTGTGTCTACTGCCTCCTGTGCGCGTGTGTCTACTGCCTCCTGTGCGCGTGTGTCTACTGCCTCCTGTGCGCGTGTGTCTACTGCCTCCTGTGCGCGTGTGTCTACTGCCTCCTGTGCGCGTGTGTCTACTGCCTCCTGTGCGCGTGTGTCTACTGCCTCCTGTGCGCGTGTGTCTACTGCCTCCTGTGCGCGTGTGTCTACTGCCTCCTGTGCGCGTGTGTCTACTGCCTCCTGTGCGCGTGTGTCTACTGCCTCCTGTGCGCGTGTGTCTACTGCCTCCTGTGCGCGTGTGTCTACTGCCTCCTGTGCGCGTGTGTCTACTGCCTCCTGTGCGCGTGTGTCTACTGCCTCCTGTGCGCGTGTGTCTACTGCCTCCTGTGCGCGTGTGTCTACTGCCTCCTGTGTGTGTGTGCTGCCTCCTGTGTGTGTGTGTGTGCTGCCTCCTGTGTGTGTGTGTGTGCTGCCTCCTGTGTGTGTGTGTGTGCTGCCTCCTGTGTGTGTGTGTGTGTGTGTGCCGCCTCCTGTGTGTGTGTGTGTGCTGCCGCCTCCTGTGTGTGTGTGCTGCCTCCTGTGTGTGTGTGTGTGCTGCCTCCTGTGTGTGTGTGTGTACTGCCTCCTGTGTGTGTGTGTGTACTGCCTCCTGTGTGTGTGTGTGTACTGCCTCCTGTGTGTGTGTGTGTACTGCCTCCTGTGTGTGTGTGTGTACTGCCTCCTGTGTGTGTGTGTGTACTGCCTCCTGTGTGTGTGTGCGTACTGCCTCCTGTGTGTGTGTGCGTACTGCCTCCTGTGTGTGTGTGCGTACTGCCTCCTGTGTGTGTGTGTGTACTGCCTCCTGTGTGTGTGTGTGTACTGCCTCCTGTGTGTGTGTGTGTACTGCCTCCTGTGTGTGTGTGTGTGTGTACTGCCTCCTGTGTGTGTGTGTGTGTGTGTACTGCCTCCTGTGTGTGTACTGCCTCCTGTGTGTGTACTGCCTCCTGTGTGTGTGTGTGTGTACTGCCTCCTGTGTGTGTGTGTGTACTGCCTCCTGTGTGTGTGTGTACTGCCTCCTGTGTGTGTGTGTACTGCCTCCTGTGTGTGTGTGTACTGCCTCCTGTGTGTGTGTGTACTGCCTCCTGTGTGTGTGTACTGCCTCCTGTGTGTGTACTGCCTCCTAGATCATAGATCATAGAATCATAGAACCCTACAGTGCAGAAAGAGGCCATTCGGCCCATCGAGTCTGCACTGACCACAATCCCACCCAGGCCCTACCCCCATATCCCTACATATTTACCCGCTAATCCCTCTAACCTACTCATCTCAGGACACTAAGGGGCAATTTTAGCACAGCCAATCAACCTAACCCGCACATCTTTGGACTGTGGGAGGAAACCGGAGCACCCGGAGGAAACCCACGCAGACACGAGGAGAATGTGCAAACTCCACACAGACAGTGACCCGAGCGGGAATCGAACCCAGGTCCCTGGAGCTGTGAAGCCGCAGTGCTAACCACTGTGCTACCGTGCCGCTGTGTGTGTACTGCCTCCTGTGTGTGTACTGCCTCCTGTGTGTGTACTGCCTCCTGTGTGTGTACTGCCTCCTGTGTGTGTACTGCCTCCTGTGTGTGTACTGCCTCCTGTGTGTGTACTGCCTCCTGTGTGTGTACTGCCTCCTGTGTGTGTACTGCCTCCTGTGTGTGTACTGCCTCCTGTGTGTGTACTGCCTCCTGTGTGTGTACTGCCTCCTGTGTGTGTACTGCCTCCTGTGTGTGTACTGCCTCCTGTGTGTGTACTGCCTCCTGTGTGTGTACTGCCTCCTGTGTGTGTACTGCCTCCTGTGTGTGTACTGCCTCCTGTGTGTGTACTGCCTCCTGTGTGTGTACTGCCTCCTGTGTGTGTACTGCCTCCTGTGTGTGTACTGCCTCCTGTGTGTGTACTGCCTCCTGTGTGTGTACTGCCTCCTGTGTGTGTACTGCCTCCTGTGTGTGTACTGCCTCCTGTGTGTGTACTGCCTCCTGTGTGTGTACTGCCTCCTGTGTGTGTACTGCCTCCTGTGTGTGTACTGCCTCCTGTGTGTGTACTGCCTCCTGTGTGTGTACTGCCTCCTGTGTGTGTACTGCCTCCTGTGTGTGTACTGCCTCCTGTGTGTGTACTGCCTCCTGTGTGTGTACTGCCTCCTGTGTGTGTGTGTGTGTGTACTGCCTCCTGTGTGTGTGTGTGTGTGTACTGCCTCCTGTGTGTGTGTGTTCTTTACTGCCTCCTGAATTGTTCTCCCTGGAAAGATGGAGGCTGAGGTGTGACCTGATAGAAGTTTATGAATTTATGAGGGCATAGATAAGGTGAACAGTTGGAAGCTTTTTCTCAGGGCAGAAATGACAATTACAAGAGGGCACGAGTTTAAGGTAAGCGGGGAAAGGTTCAGTAGAGATGTGCAGGAGAAGTTCTTTTTTACACAAAGGGTGGTGGGGGTCTGGAATGCACTGCCAAGTGAGGTGGTTGAGGCAGACACATTAGTGACATTTAAGACTTACCTGGATAGACACATGAACAGGTGGGGAATAGAGGGATACAGGCGGCTGGTCTAGATAGACAACGTGATCGGCACAGGTTTGGTGGGCTGAAGGGCCTGTTCCTGCGCTGTACTGTTCTTTATATTTCTTTAAGTTACTCATTCATTTTCTCTCGGCCTGGGATTGATCTATATTTATTTACTCAGTCACTCATTCTCTGAGATCTCTCTCTCTCCCTTGGCTCAGAGTTTATGTAAAATATTTATTTATTTACTCAGTCAATCACTCTCTCTCTCCCACAGTCCAGAATTGATAAATATATATTTATAATGAATATCCATTTACTCACTCTCTCTCAGCCCGGGACTGATGTATATAATATTTATTTATTTACTCACGCACTTGTAGCCCCAGGTTGATATTTATTTACACACTCACTCTCTCTTTCTCTCTCCCCCGGCCTGAGGTTGATGTATATTCATAGAATCCCTACAGTGCAGAAGGTGGCCCTTTGGCCCATCACGTCTGCACCGACTCTCCGACAGAGCATCCTACCCAGGCTCATCCCCCTATCCCCATTACCTCGCACACTTACCCCACTGATCCCCCATATTGTTCCAAAATACCTTCCTGGACACACTTAACAAATTCCTCACCGTCCAGACCCCTAGCCCTCAGGGATTTCCAGTCAATATGAGGAAAATTAAAGTCTCCCACTACAACAACCCTATTATTTCTATATCTGTCCAGAATCTGCTTACACATCCATTCTTCAACAACTCTTCAATCCTGGGCTAGGAGAGAGGGGGAGTGAGTGTAGATCCATCTTGGACTAGGAGACAGAGAGAGAGAGAGAGAGAGAAAGAGTATAGATCAATCCTGGGCCAGGTGATAGAGAAAGAGAGACAGTATAGATCCATTCCAGGTTGGGAGACAGACAGAGAGAGAGTGAGTGAGTATAGGTCAATTCCAAGGAGAGAGAATATGTAAAACCCAGCCCCCGGTAGTTAATCTGTCCAGCACCCCTGACAAAGTTTCCCCGCCTCCCCGGAGATCTGCATGCAGCCACGAAACTTACACTGGGTTTCATTTATGAGCTCTAATTTGCTGCCAGATATTTGGAAATGGGGGTGCCAGCCTGGCTTGGATCTATATTGATCCAAGGCAGTTCTCATTCTTCTGGCTCCACATTCAGCCCATGATCAAATCGGACCAGACCTGTGCCTTCCAGGTAACCTTTTATTCGTTTGTTACTGGCATGGCCAGCATTTATTGCTATCCCTAATTGTCTTTGGAAGTTGATGGCGAACTGTTTTCTTGAAGACAACAGTGTGGCCATTTCAGAAGGCAGTTAAGGTTTTAACCACATTGCGATAGTCACACATAGGCCAGACCAGGTGAAGACGTCAGATTTCCTTCCCCAAAGAACAAATGGGGATTTTTACAACAGTTGTGTAATATGCTGATAACAGCTTTTTATTTCAATTTACTTAATTAACTGAATTTAACATTTTAGTCGCTGTGATGGGATTTGATCTTGTGTCTCCAGATTATTAGTACAGGCCTCTTGATTGCTAGTTCAATAACATAACCACTATGCCTACCATATCCTTTTGCTGATTCCAGTCCAGGAGCACAGGCCCCAAATAAATATTGGCAAAGAGGCATTGCCATGGATCCTCTTGTTGGGTTGAATGGTTATTTTAAATTCTCACCTCATTCTCACACAGCTTTCAGCCACAGTTCAATATTTACCTGGGAAGTAGGTGCTCAGTTGAGCCTAGAAACTATTACAGAGCTCAGAGTTAAAAACAGAGTGCTGGAAATACTCAGTAGGTCTAGCAGCATTTTTGGAGAGAGAAACAGTGTTAAAGGTTCGAGTCAAATAGGACTGTTCGGAACCCAGAAGCTCTGAAACTTTGGTTTAAGTAGACAGGACCTGTATCTTTTTAGACTGTGTGTTGGGGGCTTGTCAGGAGTTTTTGTGTGGCAATGCAGCAAGTATTTCTGTTGGAATTCAGTCACCAGTTGAGGTTGTTTCTATAACTGCATTTACTGATGCATTTTTGTTCCTGCTGTGCTGGCTTCCTTCAGCTCGGGTGCAGCACTGAGGGTGCTGGCAGTTACCTGTGTGCATTTGCAGGTTGTTCAACTGGGGGGGCCATCACAGCCAAGCCTTGTCCAGGGCTCTGAAATCCGCACATGGTGGAGAGGGGGATTGCAATGTTGAGGGGTTGTAGGGCTGCGAAATGTCCAAGGATGAAGTACTGCATTATATATGCTGGTGCAATGGCACTCTAAACCTTGAGACCAGGTGCCTGACTCAGTTTCTTTCTGATTTTCTGCATAGCTTTAACAGTGCTTTATAAATGGTTCAATGATGGGGCCTTGTTTTCATCTGCAATATAAATACACAGCATGAATCTTACTGTCTGCTCTCCTCCCATTCCTAGGAACTCAGAAGATGTCGGGGATTGCCCTGAATCGCCTCTCACAAGAAAGAAAAGCATGGAGGAAAGACCATCCATTTGTACGTATGTTTACAGGGGATGCATTCTGATTGCACATAATGTCTGCCCCTATAACACTTGATGTAGGTTTATTTTTACAGTCTCAAACATTTTGGGTGAGTAGAAGAAAGAATTTGGATTCCTACAGAGGGCAGTAGTATAATGGCAATGTGACGACTAGAAATACTGAGGCCCGGACTAATGCTCTGGAAACATGAGTTTAAGTTCCACCATTGCAGCTGGGGGGGTATTTAAATGTAATTAATTAAAAAGCTGCAATAACTTATACCTCATGAACTGTAGTGATTCAAGAAGGTGGCTCATTACCACCACCTCAAGGCTTAGGGATCAACATAAATAATGCTCTTGCCAGCGACACTTGCATCTCAAGAACAAAAAGAATCATCCCAAGAGTGTCCATGAGCAGTTCGTAGTCAAACTGCTTCTTGGAGTGCAGTTAAAAGAGAAGCAGGTGAAATGACTTGAGGTGCCAAGACTCTTTAGTGTGTGGGTATTTTGAGGGGTCAGTGACTTTAATGTGAGAGTCTGGATGGTATTTAACAGGTCAGTGTCCTTGTGTGGGACTAGATGGTATTTCATTGCCTCTAGTACAGGCAACTGAATGGTATTTGAGAGGGTTGTGTTCATAGCATTGCTGTCCTTTGTGTGTTTTAAGCTCTTGTGACTGTTCTGCAGGGTTTTGTGGCTGTGCCTGTGAAGAATCCAGATGGCACGATGAACCTGATGAATTGGGAGTGTGCTATTCCAGGCAAAAAAGGGGTGAGTAAACTGGCCAAGGTCACATTACACTGAATTAATCCAATAAACCTTAACATAAAACCATGTTGCCTTTCACATCAACAGACAACTTGGGAAGGAGGCTTGTTTAAACTACGGGTGCTTTTTAAGGATGACTATCCATCTTCACCACCAAAGTGTAAGTATCTGCAATAGAAGGGCATTCTTGTGTAGAAGCAAAAAGTATGAAATGTTATCTTCTGATCATCTTGTGTCGTGCAAGACCACTGGTTCCAGGGTAATCTGCAGAATAGTTAGGGTACATTACTGTCACGCCGTTGTCTGGGGAAATTTCACCTGAACTGCTCATTCACTATATTTTGCTTTGATGTAGTGGTGAGAGTAAAGCAATTTATTTTTTTATTTATTCATGGGAAGTGAGTCACTGGCAAGGCCAGAATTTATCCACATTTAGTTCCCGTCCATGATTGCCTTGAGAAGGTGATGGTGAGTCTCCTTCTTGAGCCAATGGAGCCCATGTGGTGTAGGTACATCCTGTTAGGGAGAGCATTCCAGGATTTTGACCTAGCAACAGTGAAGGCACGATTATGTAGTTCCAGGTCAGGATAATGTGTGACTTTGATGGGAACTTGGAGTTGGTAGTGTTCCTCTGCATCTGCTGCCCTTGTTTCTCTCGGTGGGTTTGGAAAGAGGCTTGGGCTTTGTTATAGTGCATTGTAAGATGGTACACACAGCTGCTAGCTGTCCAGCAGGTGCAGACTCGCTCAGTATCTGAGGAGATGCCAATGGTAATGAATGTCATGTAAGCAGGGTGGCACAGTGGTTAGCACTGCTGCCTTCAGTGCCATGGACCCAGGTTCGTTTCCAGCCTTGGGCAATTGTATGGGTGGAGTTTGCACGTCCTCCCCATGCTGCGTGGGTTTCCTCCGGGTGCTCCAATTTCCTCCCACAGTCCAAAGATGTGCAGGTTAGGTGGATTGGCCATGCTAAATTGCCCCTTAATGTCCCAAAATGTGTACCTTAGGGGGATTAGTGGAGTAAATATGTGAGGTTAAGAGGATAGGGTGAGGGTGGGCCTGGGTAAGGTGCTCTGTTGGAGAGTCGGTACAGACTCGATGGGCCAAATGACCACCTTCTGCACTGTAGGGATTCTATGATCAGCAAATATCCTCACATCTGACCTTATGATGAAGGAGCTGAAGATTATTGTGTCTAGGACAATACCCTGAGGAACTCCTACAATGGGGTCCAGGAACTGAGATGATTGCCCTCCAAACGCCACAATTATTTGTGCTAGGTATGCCTTAGTCAATTGAAATGAAGGATCTCATGGGGCCACTTTCAGATGATTTCAGTTTGTAACTTTGTTGTACAGTCTACTCTAGTTCATTCAGTGTGGTTCAGTGCTGATGATTACAGACCTTGTGTTGATGAATTAAGTACACTGTATCAGGATGGACTCTTGAATTTAATGATGACACAGCTGCACTGTGTGTCAGTCACAATCTGTGAGCGTGATTGACGCTTGCTGTGCATGGGCATGGGAAGACATCTGTTTTTAATTTGCTTAATTACCTCCATTACTCCAGTGCCTTTCAAACTTTTGCTCTTCGTTTAAGGCAAATTTGAGCCACCAATATTCCACCCAAATGTGTATCCATCAGGAACTGTGTGTCTGTCAATTCTGGAAGAGGAGAAGGACTGGAGGCCAGCAATCACCATCAAGCAGGTCAGCATGATGTAAAGTAGGTTGTGACATGGGGTTTAATTGCAACTTTGCAGACAGCATTTTCACTAATTAATTTAGTAGTTTGATCCTTTCCTATTGGTGGGATTGAGGGATAAGGCAGGGTTTTAGAGGGAATAATCGGTCTAAATTTGGAGAAAGGAGATGCTATCTGCTTGGTTACAATATCCTGCAGTGACAGAATAGATTGTTTCTTAGTTCCCAGTCAGTTGATCTTGGTGCAGATCTCTGTCTTTTATGTGACTGGTACCAGAATTCAATAGTTTATTTTCCTCTGTTCTTCCCCTTCCTTCCCTAAACCAAATCTCATTATGGCCCCACTGATATCCTCCCATGTGAGAGTCCAAAGATATGCAGGTTAGGTGGATTGACCAAATTAAATTGTTCTTTTGTATTAGGGGGATTAGCAGGGTAAGTGTGGGGTTACGGGTATAGGACCTGGGTTAGATTGTTATCAGTGCAGGCTCAATGGGCTGAATGGCCTCCTACACTGTAGGGATTCTATGATTTTATCTGCTTTTTTGAAGAGGATTGCAACAGGACCTACCTACTGGTGTAAAATCAAATTTTTGAAATCAGCTTTTTAGGCCAGAAGTCGGAATTGACTTTTTCACAAGTAATGTTTTTGAGGGATTTGCCGTGTGGGTGTGTTGATTTGGGCCCAAAAATGACTGTTGGATTGGAATGAAGGAAAAACCAACAATGCTGAAGAACGTACTTGTGATTCCCAGACCATTAACTGGATGCAAATCAGTTTCATGCTGGCCTCCAGCGGGTTTCCAGCAGAAAGCACCAACGGGAAGATCCTGCGGGAAATTGACACTGGCCTAAAACCAATTATTGGACTCCCACCTTCCTTCTGAAATATTGTCATTGTTGTAGTGTAGGAAATGTTGTAGTGTAGGAAATGCTGCAGCCAAGTTGCACACAGGAACCAGGTATGTCCAATTTACCCTCTAGTTGGCCATGTCGGGTGGCACAGTGGTTAGCACTGTTGCCTCACAGCGCCAGGGACCCAGGTTCAATTCCTGCCTTGGGTCACTGTGCGGAGTTTGCACATTCTCCTGGTGTCTGCATGGGTTTTTTCTGGGTGCTTTGGTTTTCTCCCACAGTCCGAAAGTTGCGCTGGTTTGGTGGATTGGCCATGCTAAATTGCTCTTTAGTGTCCAAAGATGTGTGGGTCAGAGGAATTAGTGGGGTAAATGTGTGGGGCTATGGGGAATAGGGCCTGAGTAAGTTGCTCTGTCGGAGAGTCGGTGCAGATTTAATGGGCCGAATGGCCTCCTTCATTGTGGGGATTCTATTCTCTGTCAGCTCCTCACTCCCAGCCTCTTGGCTGTCTGAGTGGATAGATGCACCACCTGGTACGGTTCGTTCGTTGGTCTAATCTTCCTGCCAGATGGTTGGTTGCCGTCCTGTGCTGTCCTTCCACACCGGATTACGTTCAGTCCATTATGTCAATCTTCCATCTCCTCGTTGGCTTCCCTCTCCTTTACTTTCCTCTGCCTTCCGCCTGCTCTAATAATGCAATCAGAATATTGTATCTTCCTCCTTCCGATGTTCGACACTCAGGATGAACACACACAATCTTTTTCCTGGGAAAGGGAACTGAAAACTAGAGGGCACAGGTTTAAGGTGAGAGGGGAAAGATTTAAAAGGGACCTGAGGGACAACTTCTTCACGCAGAGGGTAGTGCATATGTGGAATGAGCTGCCAGAGAAAGTGGTTGAGGCAGGTACAATAGCAACATTTAAAAGCATTTGGATAAGTACATGGATGGGAAAGGTTTAGAGGGATGTGGGTCAAATGCAGGCAATTAGGACTAGCTGGAAGGGTACCATGGTCGGCATGGACCAGTTGGGCCGAAGGACCTGCTTCTGTGCTGTATTGCTCTATGACTCTATAATTGATATTAATTCTCTAATACATTTATTTAGTTTATTATATTACGAACTATATATACATTTCATACAACATAGTATAAATATATACCATAACAAATTCACTACAACACTTCACATTGAAATCCTTCAAATTCACTCTGATCACTATCTGAAACTCAAAGATTCATCCCAAATATCCTGGTTGTATAGCATCATCATATGAATCTTCCTCCGCATCATCGGTGGTAATACTGGTAACCTCTGCATCAGTCCATAAGTAGTGATTCCTGGTATTGTTGAGCATGCTCGATTTTCCATACTTTAGAAATTATTTTTTGATAATGTTGGAATCAAGTTCATTCCATGAGTCTTTGACCCATTGACACAATGTTGCTAGTGAGGATGCTCGCATATTTCCACCGTTAAAATTTGCCTTCCAACATCCAGTTTCATATCTTTTGGAAACTGCCCCTGAGAGATTTATTCATACACACATCTTCCTGGTCTCAAATTCCGCATTTCATTTATCCATTCCTTGCAATTCCTTCACCCACCTCGCCTTCCTTGTGAACATGGACGACAACGCCTTTATGAAACTGCCCTTTGAGGACAGCTTTGCACTTGAGTATCACCTTCAGCTTTAATTTAGTGCCATCTGCCACACAAGATGCAGCCACAGTGAGCTGTGTCTTGCTGTGAATAGTTGTCGTTATAAGGATGCTTTTTCACCAATCATGCTGGCAAGCATGTCGAAGTTCATTGGCGTTTCATTCATATTTCCAATGCAGGCCAATCAATATGCATTCTTCCCTTAATGTTGGATGAAATATGACGATTTTGTCGTCAGGTTCAGATGGCAGATACTGTGAAAGTTTTGTTTTCTCAGCGTACTAAATTGTGTTTTTTCATGAATTTTATGCATCTTTGCCATCTTTCTTCACTTAAAATCCCTCACTTCTCTGAGTACGCACGGTCGAATGACACTGAAGGGTGATATTATGACCATTTTACTGATGCTCAATAACCCATTGTGCCACTTTTTTCTCCTGTCTAAAGTGAACTGGCTACTTGTTGTTCTTTCATGAAAGCATAAGTATACATTGGTCTTGTCGATTGGCAAGGAGATTCCCGCTAGAATTGGCACAGGGAAAATCTAAAGGTTCCAATGCATATTACTGAGCTGTAGACGTTTTAAAAATTAATTTATGAGATGTGGGTGTCACTGGCTAGGCCAACATTTTATTTTCCATCCCTCATTGCACTTGAGAAAGTGGTGATGAGCTGCTGTCTTGAATTGCTGCAGTCTCTGTGGTGCAGGTACACCCACAGTGCTGTTAGGAAGGGAGGTCCAGGAATTTGACCCAGTGATAGTGAAGAAATGGCAATATATTTCCAAGTCAGGATAGTGAGTGACTTGGAGGGGAACATCCAGGAGGTAGTGTTTCCATGAGTTTGCTGCCCTTCTCTTTCTAATGTTCGTGGATTTGGAAGGTGTTGCCTGGGCAGCCTTGATGAGTTCCTGCACTGCATCTTGGAGATGGTATGCACTGCATCCTGGAGATGGTATGCACTGCTGCCACTATTCATAGCTGGTGGAGGGAGAGAATGTTTGTGGAAGGGGTGCCAATCAAGCGACTGTTTTGTCTTCAATGAGTCGAGCTTCTGAGTGTTGTTGCAGCTGCACTCATCCAGGCAAGTGGAGAATATTTCATCACATTCTTGACTTGTGTAGATGGTGGACTGGCTTTGGGGAGTCAGGATTCTTGCCACAGTATACAACTAGTACAGTTCAGTTTTTGGTCAATGATAACCTCCAGGATGTTGATAGTGGGGAATTCAGCAATGGTAATGCCATTGAATATCAAAGGGCGATGATGGTTAGATACTCTCTTGTTGGAGAAGGTCATTGTGTGCTGTGAATGTTACTAACCACTTGTCAACCCAGCCAAAAGTCTTGCTGCATTTGGACATGGATTGCTTTAGTATCTGAGGAGTTGCAAAGGGTGTGGAATATCGTACAATCATTGGTGAACATCCCCACTCCTGACCTTATGGTGAAAGGAAGGTAATTGATGAAGCAGCTGAAGATAGTTGGGTGTAGGACATTACCCTGAGAAATTCCTTCATTGATATCCTGGAACTAAGGATTGACTTCCAACCACCATAACCACCTTCCTGTGTGCCAGGTATGACTCCAATATTGCTAGGGCTCCTTATCACTGCACTCAGTCAAACGCTTCCTTGATGTCAAGGCAGGCACACTCACCTCAGAAATTTGGTTCTTTTGACCATGTTTGAACCAAGGCTGTAATGAGGTCAGGAGTTGAGTGACCCTTGCAAAATCCAAACTGTGCATCAGTGAACCAGTTATTGCTAACCAAGTGCCTCTTGATAGCGCTATTGACCCTTTCCATCAATTTGCTGATAATCAAGAGTAGATTGATGGGTTGGTTTTTTTTAAACATTTGCAGTAATCGCCAAACCAGGCAACAGATTCTGCACTGGGTAAATGGAGCTTTCCAAGTCCTCTGCTGAATTTTGTTAGAGGGCAGTCTTCAATGGTGTGAGTCATTGAATGGGATGCACCGCAGCTGCAGTCTGGGTTCCCTGCAAGGCCCTATTTGTGCCAATTTGCTGCACAAAGGCCAAGGCCAATGCGGAAATGGTTGAGAAGTGCCCAATGTTGACGTGGCAGGTTGAAGCAGATGGGTGGTAATCGGCCAGGTTGGATTTGTCCTGCTTTTTATGTACAAGACATACATGGCAATTTTCCACATTGCTGGGTAGATGCCAGTGTTGTAGCTGTGTAGGAACAGTTTGGCATGTCTTCAGTACTATTGCTGGAATATTGTCAGGGCCCATAAGTCTTTGCAGTATCCAGTGCCTTCAACCATTTCTTAATATCACATGTTGTGAATTTAATTAACTTAAGATTGTCATCTGTGATGACAGTCTGTGATGCTGGAGACCTTGAGTAATTAATAATCACAACATGGTTTGATCCCTGGAAAAACAAAGGTCAACCTCTAGATTCGGTATCTGAAAAATGATGTTTTGTTTTGAGACTCAGTCACAGGGTGAATGTTTGGATGAGTTTTTTTGATAATGCTGCCCTCACCAAGTGTGCATTTGCCAACAGGTGCCACTGGATGGCGATCAGGAGCTTTGGGGTTTTCATGTTGCCCCTTTCCCTACTCGCACTTTGCACTTGGATTTCTGCCCTGCCCAGATCAGCTAACACAGACTAAGCACCTTCTTGGTCTGTGTGGCTTTACCCTACGGGGAGCTCTTCCAGTGTCCTGGCCATCATTCCTCCTTCAAATAACTGCACAAACAACAAACTCGTCACTCAGCTTGTTGCCGCTTGTGTAACAAGCTGCATCAGCTTTGCAAATGTAACTGACTGCATATCATACCAGAAACACCTTTTGGGTCAAAGATATGACTATTGCTGTATGAGGAAAGAGCGCCTGAGGGTCCCTAAAAGCTTCAAACCCCAAAGCTTCAACGCTTTGATATTAGAATTGAGTAGCTCATGTGATGGGGTTATTAACATGTTAACAAACAGCACTTAGCAGTTTCCTTAGCCTCCTGAACCCTGATCTTCAGATAAGATACTTCTCTGTTTTCTTTTTTCTTCTTTTGCTGCCTTCCCCAGGAGATTTGTCATCTTGGGGTAGTACAAAATGTCTGGGCTGCAAAGGTTGCATGCAGTGTTCACATTTTGCTTTTTTATTTTTATTCTCCTAGATATTATTAGGTATTCAAGAACTTTTAAATGAACCAAATGTTCAAGATCCTGCTCAAGCAGAAGCCTACACAATTTACTGGTAAGCATCAGCTCCTTGTGCATTTTGAACCGCTGTCATTTTTAGGGGACAGACCTGAAAATCTGTGATGTGGCTTTTTGTCTGAAATTCTGTCAGCTCAGCTACACTTGCAATAGAGTTTCATTTTTGTGTGTGTTGATTCTGCCAAAAAAGCAGGCACTGAATGCAGTTTGAGATCTCAAATTTTTTTAAAAAAAGCTCGGCTGTTGCAGTAGAATAGTCTGATCACTTTCACCCATTCAGTAGATTGTATAGCCTTGCACAGCGTGAACGTATTGTTGGGTAATGCTGTTCACATTCCTTTTGCAGCCAAAACCGTTTGGAGTACGACAAGAGGATTCGTGCACAGGCCCGACGATTTACACCTACATAGATATGAGCCAGAGTCGGTTGTGAGATGGACGACAGAAGATGGCGGGGAAATTGCTTGGCAAGACCTTGTGGGTTTTTTTTTAACTAAAGTGACCAGAATTTAAATTGGGCCTTTGTTTTATAAAGTCCCGGTGTATTCTTTCCACCAGGAACTATCTGATGACTGACGCTTTGTTTGTTTTCCCTTTCCTTCTGTCCCAGATTTTTGTTTTTGCTTCATGTTGTTGCCCCCTGTGTGGAAATGAGCATTGGTCACTTAACAAGCCAGGTACTTGCTGACTTGGCTTAAGCCAAACCACTTTCAGGCTCCTGACTGACAATTTGTATTTTTGATGGTTTATGATAAAATATAAAGATGAAATGAACTTGCTTTTATTTTCATAAAGAAGAAGCTGATATTCCGAGTGCTGTAAAAAGCTAAAACTTTTATACTTTCCATAATACACAAGTCAAGATAATAATGCCATCTCCATTTATTATTGTCAGTGTTTAATGAGAGGAATATTGTTTGTATTGTGCTATTTACGCAGATGTAGAAGGCACATTTGAACATCCTGGGGTTATTTTGTGCTCCACCAAGAAGCATGCCCAACTCCAACTCAGTACAGTCTGTGCTACATTTCCTCTGTTTACACAGCCTTGTGTTCATGTGTGTCTTTAGAAAGATAATAAAGGATTCATACAAAATATTCTAGCATGTCTGTTACTGCATCCATCCTGGGCAGTACTGGTTTACCTATTCCATGGGACTTGGCATTCCTCACCAACATTCAAGCTCCATGCCTGACCACCTCTGCTTACTCTGATCTCAAATCCAGGGGCTAATTATGCCAAATCAGGCAGATAATGGAAACCCAAGTGCAGTGTCTCAATCTTTACCCTTCCCCGACAGAGGTTCTTGCTGCTTCTGTGAATGTGGGAAAAGTCTGTAGGGTGGCTCAGCAAACTGACCTTGGCTCATGGTATAGGATGTCATTCAAGGAACTGTGAAAAGGAATGTGATAATAGTAGGGAATAGTATAGTTGCTGGAGATAAGTACTGTTCTCTGCAGCCATGAACTGGAGTCCTGAAGGTTGTATTGTCTGCTGTTGCCAGGGTTAAAGACATCTCCTTAGGATTGGAAACAACTTGGAGAAGGAAGGGACGATTCGGTTGGTGTGGTCCATGTTGAAACCAACAACATGGTTAGAACTAGGAATGAGGTTCAGCTAGAAGAGTTTGAGGACCTTGTGTCATTTAAAGCACAGAACCTGAAAGGTAATAATCTCTAAATTACTATCTGAGTCGTGTGCAAATTGGCATAGGCACAAACATTTAAAAGATTAAAAGGATTGTATCTAAATGCATGTAGCATTCAAAACAAAATAGATGAACTGAGTGCAAATAGAAATGAATAATGATCTGAGAGCTATTACAAAGACAGCGACTTTACACAGTGACTGGATGACAGATTGGCACCTGAATATTGAATGGTATGTGACATTTGGGAAGGACAGGAAATTAGGAAAAGTTGGAGGGGTGAGCTTGTTAATTAATGATGGTACGAGCACATTGGAGAGGGATGTCCTAAGTTGAGGAAACCAGGATGTAGAAGAGGTTTGGGTTGAAATGAGAAATGGTAAAGTCAAGAAGTCACTTTTGGAAGTGGTGCACAGTCTCCTAATTGTAACTGCCCAGTAGGGTAGAGTGTAAAGGAAGGGATAATGGGAGCTTGTCAGAAAGTTGCGGAGATAATCATGGGGGATTTTAATCTACATATAGACTGGAAGAATCAGATAGGTCACAGTAGCATAGATGAGGAAATCAGAATGTTTCCAAGGTAATTTCTTACAGCAACACATTCTGGAGCCAATCAGAAAGTAGGCCATATTAATAAAGCAAAATCCTGCAGATGCTGGAAATCTGAAATAAAAACAGAACATGCTGGAAAAACTCAGCAGGTCAGGTAGTACATGTGAAGAGAGCAACAGATTTAACGTTTCAAGTTCGTACGACTTCAGAGCTGAAGACATATAGAAATATGATGGACTAGACCTGGTATTGCCCACTGAGATGGGATTAATTGATCATCTCATAGTAAAGGCACACCAGGTAGCAACAATCATAATATTGAATTTTATATTCAGTTTGAGGGAGAGAAGAGTGGGGTTCAAGGCTAGTGTGTTAAACTTAAATAAGGGGAATTATGAGGGCATGAAAGCGAAGATAATTAAAGTGAACTGGCAAATGAAGTTAAGGGATAAGTTAAGAGAGATGCAGTGGCATACCGAGTTTCTATAGATAAGTAAACTTGAATTAACAAAGTGAATGTTAGTTCTATAGAAAGTGAGTCTGGGGAATTCATAATAGAAAGTAAAGAGATGGCAGATGAATTGAGCAGACATTTTGCATCAATCTTCACTACAGAGGATACAAGTAACATCCCAGAAAAAGCTGCAACTCAGGAAATGGGAGGAGCAGAGGAACTTGGGAAAATTACAATCAGCATGGAAGTGGTATTGTCATGCCTGGGGTGAGGTGCCCCATTTACTATGATTCTGGATGGGGTATTATTCTGCTCGCAAATGAGAAGGGATGAACTGGGGTGTTGAGATTGTTGTCACATCATGGTCATATTGAATAGCAGAGCAGGCTCCAGAGGCTGAGTGGCCTACCAATGCTCTAAATTTGTATGTTTGTATGCAGGTTAACTCAGTGGCTGGGAGTGTTGTTTCAATTTGTGAGGCAAGGGTACCAGTACTGGGGAAAGAAGGAGCTGTTCCATTGGGATAAGTTCCATTTAAACTGGCTCAAGCCCTTTGCCCTGGAAAATTGAATAACACGAGCAGTAGATGGGACTTCAAACAAACTGTGGGTAGGAAGATTCAGGAAAGGATGAATTCAGTACCAGTAAAAGATGAGGCTATGGAACATAATGGTGATTTGGCTAAAAATAGGCAGAGTGGATCAAGAAGGGACAGGTAATAAGGTATAAGAAACTACAGTAACATTAGGAAAAAAGAAACACAATACAGTTAAATGCATTAAATCTGTGTGAAGCATTCACAACAAAATAGATGAATTAATAGCACAGATAGAAGTAAATGGGTTTGACCTAATAGCCATTAGAGATATGGTTGCAAAATGATCAAAGCTGGGAGATAAATGTTATGAAATACTTGACCTTTAGAAGAGAAAATGAGGCTCTGGGTAAGCACTGATAAAGGATGGGATAATGATAGTAGAGAGGAAGACATTTGGCTTGGAAACTCAAGATATAGAATCAGCTTGTGTGGCGCTAAGAAATAGCAAGAGGCAGTAAATATTTGGAGTTTGCAAATCACTAACATGTAATGTCAGGCAGAGCATAAATTGTGTAATAATTATTCCATACAAACCTAAGCAAACCAAATTTGCAACAATAGTATGGAGGATGAGTTCAGCAAATGTATTGAAGATCAGTATGTTAGGGAAATAACTAGGCAACAGACTGTTTTCTACCTAGTGTTGAGTAATGAGCAAAGGTTAATAACATTGTAGAAAAACAGGTTCTGGGAAAGTATGATCATGAGCTTTATATTGAGAGTGATTTAAGTCTGAAACTAGGCTAAATAAGCTATGTAGGTCTGAAGAGCGAGTTGACTAAACTAGAATGAGAAACCAGATTTAAAAATATGATGGTAAATATGCAATAGATAACATTTAAAGTATTAATTCATAACTTGCAATAATTTTACATTCCCTTAAGGAATAAATAACCCATGGGATAAGTGGTCCAAATATGGCTAAAAGGAATTGAATTGCGTTTGGGACGGTATAGTGACACAGCAGTTCGCATTGCTGCCTTACAGCACCAGGGACCCAGGTTTGATTCTGGGCCTTGGGTGACTGTGTGGAGTTTGCACATTCTCCCCGTGTCTGTTTGAGTTTCCTCCAGGTGCTCCGGTTTCCTCCCACAGTCCAAAGATGTACAGGTTAGGTGGATTAGCCATTGGCCATGACCCCAGGGTTACAAGGATAGGATGGGGAGGTGGGTGTGGGTGAGGTGCTCTTTCAGAGAGCCATGCATACTTGATGGGCCGAATGGCCTCCTTATGCACTTTAGGGATTCTATGGTTCATCTTGAGCTGCCAATGAAGTTAATTTCTTGAAATCAGCAAACTTCCACGAACAGCCATGACAAATTTGGCATGTCTGCTATGACTCACCAACTTTTACAGATGCACCATAGAAAAAATACTGAATTGTTGTTTCAGCTGTGGTTCAATTGATAGCACTCTTGTCTCTGAGTCTTAAAATCAGGTCCCACTTTTGAACTTAAGCACAAAAATCAAAGTTGACATTCTGGGGCACTGCTTGGCATGTTGCACTGTTAGAGATGCTGCCATCTGCATGAAAACAAAGGGCCCCATCTGCCTCCAGTAGTGTATGGAAAAGATCCCATGACACTATTTTGAAGGTGTCCTGGCCAATATTTATTCCTCAATCAATATAGGATATCTGTCACTATTGATTGGCTGTTTGAGTGCTTGCTATGCTCAAAATTGACAGTTGCATTTCCTGCATTAAAACGGGATGTAGGGTGATTTGCTGCCACTCTGGTTTGATGGGTTCTGAAATAGTTGGTAAGTTCAATGCATAATCTGCAGACTCTGCCACATGTGGGGCAGGTGGTGCTTGAAGGATTGGGTAAATGAATTGTTAGAAGGTTTGTACACTGTCTCTGACACCTCAACTTTGCCCCTACATGTTTCTGGCAAAGTCTCTGAATGTGTATGGTGTCTTCCTGAATGAACCTTCTCCATTTTGGTCAGTCACAAGCCAGGGATTCCTATGAATCGGTGGGGGTGTTTGAATGGATGGAAGGAATGGATTGAGGATATCATTTAAGTCCTGGGGGTCTTTTGTCATGATCAAGTTCAAGTAAAGCAGTTGCTTCAAGAATCTGGTGTCAGGCATACAAACAACATGTCCTGTCCAACAACACTGTTTTTAAGTGATTAGCACCTCAATGCTGGCTACATTAGCTTGGGAGCAGACGCTGCTGTTGGACCACCTTTCTTGCTACCAGATTTGGAGGATGTTGTGAAGACATTGCAGTTGGTACTGCTCCAGTGCTTTGAAGTGCAAGATTAATGAAAGAAGTTTATAACCAAGCCAGAAAGAGTAGTAAGCCTGAGAATTTGGGGGATTTTAAGGTTCAGCAAAGAAACTGATAGACAGAAAATAGAATAAAAATTCACCAGTAAGGAAGATAAAATGGATTGTAAAAGCTTTGATTGGTACAGATAGAGAAAGTGATTAGTAAAAGTGAATGAAGTTAGAGAAGGAGACAGGAAAAAGTATAGTGGGGAATTAAGAAATCGCAACAATATTGAACAAATACTTCATATTTGTCTTCACAGTAGAAGACATTGAAACAGTCTTGAAATAGCAAGGGTCCAGCAAGAATGAGAAAATTAAAGAAATTGTACTGAAGAACTTAATGGGACTAAACGTTGACAAATCCCCTGGACCTGATGGCCTGCATCCTAGGATTTCAGAAGAGGCTAAACTAAAAGATACAATTTTAAAGGGGGGATGGTTGCAAAAACAGATCTAGGGGTATATGTACACAAATAATTGAAGGTGGTAGAGCAGGTTGCAAAAGCTATTAATAAGGCAGACAAAATCTTGGGCTTTCTAATAGATTACAAAAGCAAGGAAATTATGATCAACCTTTATAAAACACTTGTTCATCGTCAGCTAAAGTATTGCCTCCAATTCTGGACATCACACTTTAGGAAGGATGGAAAGATTTTAGAGAGAGTACAGAAAAGCTTTAGAAGAATGGTTCCAAGGATAAGGGACTTCTGTTATGTAAATAGATTAGTGAAGCTGGAATTGAGTTTAAAGAAGAGATGGTGGAAAGGAGATTTGATGGAGATCCTCAAAATCATGAGAGCTCTTGACAGAGTAGATGGAGAGAAACTATTCTTATTAATGGAAGGGTCAAGAACCGGAGGACACCAATCTAGTGATTGTCTAAAGAACCAAAGGCAACATCAGAAAATATTTTTTTATGCAGTGAGTGGTTCTGTAGCATTCATTGATTGAAAGGGTGGTGAAAGCAGTTTCAGTTGTGGCTCTCAAAAGGGAGTCAGATAATCCGAAGTGTAAAATTGCAGGGCTACAAGGAAAGGTCAATGAAATGGAAGTAACTAAATTGCACTTGCAGCGACCCAGCATTAACTTGATGGGCCAAAGGTCCTCCTATACAATACTCATTCTATGATTATAGGTAGCTATAAAGGTATGGGTGCATTCACTTTGATCTTCCAAAATTCCTTAGATTCTAGAATGGTCCTGATGGATTGGAATTTAGCAAATGTAACCTTGCTCCTCAAGAAAGGAAGGAGTGCAGGGCGGAGAACTATAGGCCAGTTAGCTCAACATCAGTAGTAGGGGAAATATTAGAATCTAGTTTGGCACGGCTTTGAGATCGTAACCAGTGTGGGGGCGGGGTCCAGATAAAGGGGAACCATGGGATGTAGTGTTTTTGGATTTTAAAAATGTATTCAATAAGGTGACATACAAGAGGTTATTACGCAAAATTAAGGCTCATTGGTTTAGGCAGTAATATATTCATATGAATTTATGATTGGTCAATGGGCAGAAAACAAAGTAATAAATGGGTCACTTGTGTGTTGACAGGTTTATAACTGGGATGGAGATTTACAGCAAGAGTCAGCTATTTACAATCTATATCAATGACTTAGATAAAGGGACTGAAAGAATGAATCCTAGTTTGCTAACAATACAAAGTTAGATAAAAATGTAAGCAAAGAGGAGAATCCAAAAAGAGAAATGGACAGGTTAAGTGGGCAAGGTCATGTTAGGTGGAATATGTGTAGAAGCAAGCTATCCATTTTGCTAGGGAGAATAGAAAAGCAGAATATTTTTAAAATGTCAAGAGACTGGGAAATGTTGGTATCAGTGGGACCTGGGTGTCCTTGTACACGTTACAAAAAGTTAACATACAGAAACAGCAAATAGGTAGGAAAGGAAATGTTATTTTAGCCTTTATTACAAATTATTGGAGTAAAAGTAAATAAGGACCTTGGTTAGATCTGGAGTACTGTGTACAGTTTTGGCCTCCTTACCGAAGGAAGGACATACTTGTCCAAGAGGGAGGCATTGAAGGTTCACTAGATTGGTCTTGAGTTGAGATTATCCTTGAGATAGATTATATCTATATTCCTTAGAGTTTAGAAGAATGAAAGGTGATCTAACTGAAAAATAAAATTCTTAAGGGGCATGCAGAATATTTCTCCGGAATAGGGAACCTGCAACAAGGGCCACAACCTCAGAATAAAGGTTCAGCCATTTAAGATTGAACCATGGGACTATAGAATCCCTATAGTGCAGAAGGAAGCCATTTGGCCCATTGAGTCTGCACCAACTCTCCAAAAGAGCATCTTACCCAGGCCCATCCCCCACTCTATCCCTGTAACCTGGCATATTTACCATGGCTAATCTACCTAACCTGCACATCTTTGGATACTACGCAACAATGTATCATGGCCAATCCACCTAACCTGAACATCTTTGCACTGTGGGAGGAAACTGGTGCACCCAGAGGAAACCCATGTGACAGGGGGAGAATGTGCAAACTTACACAGACAGACACCCAAGGCTGGAATCAAACCTGGGTCCTTGGCGCTGTGAGGCAGCAATGCTAACCACTGTGCCATGAAATAAGCAGAAATTTCTTCATTCAAGGCTCGGTTATCAGATCCAACCCATGATAGGAAATGAGTTTCAGACAACTGACCCAATATGAGATTCACCAAGAAATGAAATGTGAAAGAAGGATAGTTTGCCCAGGGCTCCAGAATGGCTGTGATAGTAAGGGCCACTGCAGACAGCTGATGTGTATCTACAGTAAGTAACACCTGATCTCAACATATTCTGCATTATAGGTCTGAGCTTAATGTATAATTATGGGTCAGCAGTATGAGCACTGGGTCAGGAAGGGGTCAAACAGGGTTCTGTACTATAGGTCACTGTCTAATGATCCAGGGCTCTCTCAAGAGATTTAACATTGAGAACATTTACACCGAATAACAAATACCACAAATCATTTACAACAAGAGACCAAATCCAAGATTCTGCTTACACTGTGAGACCAAATCCAGGGAATCAAGATGCGTCACAATGGACAATGGGCGTGTTGGTGAAACCAGCTCCAGTGAAGGCAAAGGTAGGAAATGGATAAAGACATGATGGTGAAATCAGAAAGCGCTGGTGGATTCTAGTGACATGATATTGCCTGAAACCCTTTGCAGTGAGCTGAATATTTGAAGGTAACCAACAGAACACTTGTTCTTGTGTTTAAAATTTAATATTCTTGATGTCTTTTACCTTTAAGAAATATGAAACAAGGGAGGAAATCAGGCTCAGACCAGAAGAAGATTCCTTAGATGAGCAATTCAACAGGCTGTTTTCTAACTCGTGGTTAATAAAAACACATGCAATATAAAAAGACATGTCTAGAGTCAGTGGCATTGTCAATGGCGGGTTCCAATCCTAATCTTAACAAATAAAGTTTAACGGAAAATCCCTTAGTCGGTACACTCTGGCACCCGTTTGGGTACACTCAGGGAGAATTTAGCAAGGTCAATGCACCCAACCACTAATCCTAAATTGTGCAATGTCAATAGAATGCTCTAAACTATGTTGCAGTGTACAGGTCAGCTGCATTGTCAATAGTCACTCCAAGTGAGGAAAAGGTCATACAAAGAAACAAAAAAAAGGCCTGATGGGCTATCCTTCATTTGAACCATAAAAGTAATAGAGTAAAGCATGTAGTAAAGCCATGGGAAAGATCAATTCCTCTTTCTCCAACTTCATAGTTTTGTTCCCCATAGTGGTTGACCCAGAGATAATGCTTGCAGGCATTTACAACAGAGAGTGTGGCTGTGTTTCAGTAGTGAATATAGGTTAGGAGGATGGGAGATCAAACAGTTAGGTTCTGACCAAGGTGGTGAGTGGCTGAGTCTCAGGCTTATTCTGACTCTGTAGTCTTTCTATTAGTCTTTCTATTAGGACTCAACATTCTCACATTCAACATTTATTCCAGGTTGCAATGACAGAAATGTTTTTAATGAAAGACGGAATGGGTAGACAGAAGCAGACTGTTTCAAGTAGTTGCAGTGTCAAGCCAAGAAACTATGGCCTGGAGTTACATCGGCAAGGTGGGTAGTGAGAGTTGGTAAAATTCCGAGCTCGGCCTGCCAAGAATACATAATAAGACTTGGGTCAGAGCTCAGAAATCCATTACAGTTCCAAATGTCCTGAGTCCCAGGGGAAACATTGCTTGATTGACAGCTCTGGTTCTCTGATCTCTTCTGCCAATTGCACATTATACATTTACACGAGATGAAGACATTTCAGGTATTTGCAGTTTCAGCTACTGAAACTTGAAAGGGCCTGGATGATTCACTCTTTTATTGGGTTATAATGGAAGGACTTCTTTAACATAGTGGAAAGTAATAACAAATGATTTTTTAAAAACTCTTTTTTAATACATCCTAATGTCACTATTAGGTTCATTTCTTCTACATGGTGGATAGTGGATGAATAGGCATGCAAGTGTAATAGCTTTACATGGGCATAAGATGGGGGTTGGGTGGGGACATACCATGACAAAACAGGCATGGCAGGCCATAGGGATAAGAGGGGGTTTTGGGCACAAGGAGAGCCTTTTAAACTTATCTTTTGAAAAGGTCCCCTTATGCAGACTGTTGTTCACAACTCTCTGAGGAGCTGAAACCCACAAGCCGTTAAAACCTGGCCTTCCTCCATGAAATTTACACACTCTACAATGAAATGACCAGGTCAGGGGTACAGGATTCAGGTTTTTTACTAGAAACAGCCAGCATCCTTAAATGCCTGAAAATTGCACAGCCCGGGAATGGGGCCAGGGATCTCAGTATCGGCATTTGCCCACCATTTTAAAGAGCTCCCAAGTGGTCTTAACTCATTGAAAATCCAGGCCTATAGATATATGATTAAATATAAGAGATTGAGAACAGTGATCAAGATAAATATATTTACTCAGAGTTCTGAAGCTGTGGAATTCATGGTGACACAGTGGTCAGCACAGCTGCCTCACAGCGCCAGGAACTCGGGTTTGATTCCCGGCTTGGGTGACTGTCTGTGTGGAGTTTGCACGTTCTCCTCGTGACTGCGTGGGTTTCTTCCGGGTGCTCCGGTTTCCTCCCACAGTCCAAAAGATGTGCTGGTTTGGTGCGCCCTCAGTGTACCCGAAGAGGCGTTGGAGTGTGGTGACTAGGGGATTTTCACAGTAAATTCATTACAGTGTTAATGTAAGCCTACTTGCGACACTAATAAACAAACTTAAAACTTCACTTACTGGATTAGAAATATTGGCACAAAGTTGTTTAGTGACAAGCTGTCTTCATGTTTTTATCCAAAATAGACATCAGCCCAGTTATTTGCTCCAAATATTGATACAATGGTTCAAGCTAAGAAGTGCCAGATATGGCAAACAGCAGTATCAGGGAATAAAATCTAAATGCAAAATGCCAATATTGTTTATCTTCAACTGTTTTGGATCTAAAACTTTTGCTGACTGCGGCCAATGCCTAGGGCTCGGATATCAGATCCAACCCATGATAGGAAATGAGTTTCAGACAACTGACCCAATATGAGATTCACCAAGAAATGAAGTGTGAAAGAAGGATAGTTTGCCCAGGGCTCCAGGATGGCTGTGATAGTAAGGGCCACTGCAGACAGCTGATGTGTATCTACAATAAGTAACACCTGATCTCAACATATTCTGCATTATAGAACATAGAACAGTACAGCACAGAACAGGCCCTTCGACCCACGATGTTGTGCCGAACTTTATCTGAAACCAAGATCAAGCTATCCCACTCCCTTTCATCCTGGTGTGCTCCATGTGCCTATCCAATAACCGCTTAAATGTTCCTAAAGTGTCTGACTCCACTATCACTGCAGGCAGTCCATTCCACACCCCAACCACTCTCTGCGTAAAGAACCTACCTCTGATATCCTTCCTATATCTCCCACCATGAACCCTATAGTTATGCCCCCTTGTAATAGCTCCATCCACCCGAGGAAATAGACTTTGAACGTTCACTCTATCTATCCCCTTCATCATTTTATAAACCTCTATTAAGTCTCCCCTCAGCCTCCTCCGCTCCAGAGAGAACAGCCCTAGCTCCCTCAACCTTTCCTCATAAGACCTTCCCTCCAAACCAGGCAGCATCCTGGTAAATCTCCTCTGCACTCTTCCCAGCGCTTCCACATCCTTCTTATAGTGAGGTGACCAGAACTGCACACAATATTCCAAATGTGGTCTCACCAAGGTCCTGTACAGTTGCAGCATAACCCCATGGCTCTTAAACTCCAACCCCCTGTTAATAAAAGCTAACACACTATAGGCCTTCTTCACAGCTCTATCCACTTGAGTGGCAACCTTTAGAGATCTGTGGATATGGACCCCAAGATCTCTCTGTTCCTCCACAGTCTTCAGAACCCTATCTTTGACCCTGTAATCCACATTTAAATTAGTCCTACCAAAATGAATCACCTCACGGTCTGAGCTTAATGTATAATTATGGGTCAGCAGTATGAACACTGGGTCAGGAAGGGGTCAAACAGGGTTCTGTACTCTAGGTCACTGTCCAATGATCCAGGGCATAAGTATGTGTGGGTGGACATCTGTTGAGGTTAGCATCAAGTTTGACTGTATTTTGTTTTCATTTGAATCGCCTGAAATTGTAATAAGAATTCCATGGGGAGTGGCTGCTTGGACAACAGTCCAGGGAGAAACCACTGGAACTGTTTCCCAGCAAGTGGGAGAGAATCACCCATTTCAGAATCTGTGGGTGATTGGGGTGCTCCTGTTTTAGCTCCCTACTGTGTTATCACTGTGCATATCAATCATCTGCCTTAAGGTGTCAGTGTTGTACACTCTAGAATTCAGTTTGTGCATTCTCACTTTGGTGCCTTTCCTGTACACCACCCCCATGCACGGAGTATCCATCCACAACTTCCATAATATTTTTCCACCTAGCACGCGCAGTTTATTCCAATATTCATCATGTTTTCAACACATTTTTTCGAATAACTGCATGCAAATGTAAGTGATCCTTTTCTTGCTATGGGCCCACTGGGTTTAGTTCCTCAGCACAAGGAGCATCCGATGTTTTCGGAGTTGATGCCAGATGCAATCCAAAACAACCCATGGTTCTGTACATACGGTATTGTGAGAATCAAAATTCTGATACACATGCAAATGACTTTTTGGAATGTGATGAATATGAAACATCTCCTCAAGCATCACGCACTGTTTCACTTTTCCTGTCACTCTGGTTCTATTTTATTGCAGCTAGATCTCCTCTCATCCCATTGATGTTAGTCCTCTTTCTGTTTAGAAGTTCTACTTTAGCCTGCTGCTTACTCTTCCCCATTTCAAATCTAAACCTTATGATACGATGATCATTCTTCCCCAAGTGTTCCTCCACGGTCACTTGGTCTATTCAGTCCCCTGCACCAGACCCAGCAAGGACTCCTTCACAGACTCTTCAAAATCCATTTTCACACAAGTGCTCGGAAAGCAGCTGATCACGGAATGAGCTCCGAATTCCCACAAACCTCTGAAATCCTCTGTGTCTCGCCATCTCTATGTTTCTCTCCCTCTGTGTCCCTCTATCTCTGCCCTTCTGAGTGACTCTCACCCTTTGTGTCTCTCTTCATCCCTCTGTGTCTCAATCATATGTGTATGTCTCTCTCTCTCTCTTTTTATACGTGTCTCTCTCCCCACATAGAAACAAAGAAAATTCATGCACAGAAGGAGGCCATTCAACCCATCAAGTTTATCCTAGCCAAAAAAGAGCCATACAGTCTAATCCCTTTTCCCAGTTCTTGATCATCATCCTGTAGGTTACAGCACTTCAAGCCTCTTAAGTTATTTTTTAAAGGGCGATGAGAGTTTCTGTCTTTACCACCTTTTAGGTAATGAATTTCAATTCCTCACAACCCTCTGGTAGAATACATCATTCCTCAATTGCCTCTAATCCTTCTACCAATTAATTTTAATTCAATGCACCCTGGTTATTGACATCTCTGCTGAGGGATTTAAGCCTTTCCAATTCACTGCTTTCTAGGTCCCTCATATTTTTTAACAAATCATTTAAAATCTCTCATCAGCCTTCTCTGTTTCAAAGAAAACCTAAGACTATTGCTCCGGACAGGAGGGAGACAAGTTATTGTAATTATTTTCTCTTATCAGCTGTTCGTAAGCAGATGTTTTTAACTTGTTTTCAAATTATACAATGGTTTGTTTTCCCAATCCTTTGGTCTTCTAACTTGATTGAGTTTTTCAAGGAAGTGACAAAGATGATTGATGAGGGTAGGACAGTGGATGTTGCCTACATGGACTTCAGTAAGGTCTTTGATAAGGTTCCTCATGGCAGACTGGTACAGAAGGTGAAGTTGCACGGGATCAGCAGTGAGCTGGCAAGATGGATACAGAACTGGCTTGGTCATAGAAGACAGCGGGTAGCAATGGAAGGGTGCATTTCGGAATGGAGGACTGTGACTAGCGGCGTTCCTCAGCGATCAGTGCCGGGACCTTTGGTGTTTGTAATATATATAAATGATTTGGAGGAAAATGTAACTGGTTTGATTAGTAAATTTGCGGATGACACAAAGGTTGGTGGAACTGTGGATAGCGATGAGGACCATTAGAGGATACAGCAGGATATAGATCGGTTAGAGACTTGGGCGGAGAGATGGCAGATGGAGTTTAAACTGGACAAATGTAAGGTAATGCATTTTGGAAGGTCTAATACAGATAGGAAATATACAGTAAATGGCAGAACCCTTAAGTGTATTGATAGGCAGAGGGATCTGGGTGTACAGGTACACAGGTCACTGAAAATGGCAACACAGGTGGAGAAGGTAGTCAAGAAGGCATACGGCATGCTTTCCTTCATCAGCCGGGGCATTGAGTTTAAAAACTGGCAAGTCATGGTGCAGCTTTATAGAACCTTAGTTAGGCCGCACTTGGAATACAGTATTCAATTCTGGTTGCCACACTACCAAAATGATGTGAAGGCTTTGGAGAGGGAACAGAAAAGATTTACCAGGATGTTGCCTGATATGCAGAGCATTAGCTATGAGGAGAGGTTGGAGAAATTTGGTTTGTTCTCACTGGGACGACAAAAATTGAGGGGCAACCTGATAGAAGTCTACACAATTATGAGGGGCATGGACAGAGTGGATAGTCAGAAGCTTTTCCTCAGGGTGGAAAAGTCAATTACTAGGGGGCATAGGTTTATGGTGAGAGGGGCAAGGTTCAAAGGAGATGTACGAGGCAAGATTTTTACACAAAGGGTGGTGGGTGCCTGGAATTCGCTGCTGGGGGAGGTAGTGGAAACAGATACAATAGTGACTTTTAAGGGGCGTCTTGACAAATACATGAATAGGATGGGAATAGAGGGATATGGTCCCGAGTAGGGTAGGGGGTTTTAGTTCAGACGGGCAGCATGGTTGGTGCAACCTGTGCTGTAATTTTCTTTGATCTTTGTAATGATCCAATTTATTAATAATGCACATCAAACTCGAGTTAGGATTAACCAAGAAGGTTAAGCTTATTTCACATTCAAAAAATTACAGGGAAATAGTGTCCACAACATCCCACTCCAAACATATGCACACACACACAGCAATGGAGGGATAGAAAATCTGAGTTTTACAGTACAAGAACCACAGAAATTAATGTTAGTTCACAAGATTTCCAGAGTCCAAAGTCAGAGTCACATAGGAGTTTAAATTCAGCTGGCTGAAGAACAGAGTTGTAGTATTTGCTTCTCACTTGGTGCTGGCCACAAAGTGAAGTAGGTACACTGAGACTGGGTTGATTCTGTAGCTGATGGGAGGTAATCTTCCAGCAGCTACAGGTTTTGAGGTATAGGCAATTGTTCTGCCTGAAGGGCCTGCTTCTTGGTAGCTCATCAGCTGGATGTTAAAACAGTAGATTAACTATTTCTCAGTTCTTGAAGGAATATACAGATATCAAAATGGTCACTCAAGTCATTTAACCTTCATTCTCTACAGTTAGTTCAAAGGGGATGTTTATTCAGCATCTGGAATTAGCTTTAATTCCAGGACACATCTTTGGGGGGGGGGGTCAGGACTCAAAGTGTCCCAGTCATTAGTGGTTGAAAGAGCTACCATCTATGTTGAGGGTCTCATGATTTGGTAGCCATTGTCTAGCCAGATCTACTGATTCCACTAGCAAGGTGAGCTTATCAGATGATTTTGAAATGGGCCTGGTCAGTCCCAGGTGTGATATGTCTGTTAGCAACTCTGTGGACATAATTTCTGATTTGCAAGTTTCACAATCTTTTGTGATTGCAAGGGGTACAATGAAGTGTGGTATTCCAGAAACTAAGCAAATGATTATTTTGTTCTTACAACTTATGGGGCAGCTCACAGACAAAGGGTCAACCATGTGGCCATATGACTTGTAGCAGACGTTTTATTTGGTTCAGCATTAAGTCCTTTTAAAAACACAAGCAATAAGTACAAAGTTTTCAATGATTCTCCCAAAAAAATTCTGTGTCAAATCCGCATAAAAACTGGAGTAAATCACGCTGTTTTTTTTCAGCGGGAGTTTCAAAATGATTCTCCCACACTCTGTGCACTGCAGAGAACCCGAGCACGAATCCCATTAAAAATCAATGGGTGGGGACTATTCCCGCTGGAGAGGCCAACAGCATAGCGCTGATCGGACCACTGCGCATGCACCGATCTGTGAGCGCTGAGATCGCGCATGTGCAGTAGCCCACACTGCCGGTCTCCCGTTTGCTGGCCAGCTCTGCGACCTCTGCATCACTGGCCGTGCGACCCCCTCCACAGCCCGATTATTGACCCCCCTGGATGTGTCCGAGCCAGCCTCCCCCCCACCGCCCTAGCCCCAGACCCGCCTACATCTCCTCCCTTCCCCCCCCCCCCCCCCCTGCAGTCCCAACCCCTCCCTGCAGCCCCGATCACCTCCAACCCACACCGATGATCGCTGGCCTCCCCTCTGTCATTCAGCCTGAATGTAGTGTGGCAGCGGGATCCCCCACCCCCAATGATTGCCCCCTACTCTCCCCCCAGAGGCTCTGCTCCTATTAGGCCCCACCCCCATTAGGCCCCACCCCCTTGGTACTGCCCGATGCTTGGTGGGTAGTGCCAAGGTGCCCCTGGGCATTACCATTTTGCCCTCTGGGCAGTGCCAGGGGGCCCAGGCTGGCACTGCCAGGCTGGTAATGCCCAGGGGGCGCCCTGGCACCCAACCCTCTGAGGGCCTCGATTGCTCCCCCTTCAATCCAGCGGGGTTGGGTCGCCAGCTCCCCACAAGTGGGGAGCTACAATAAACCCCACTGGAGTGAAACACAGAAGCTAGTGGGCCCAGAAATTTCAGTCCCAGGCCTGCTAATGATATTTAAAATATATTTAAATGACTATTTGCATAAATTATGCAGCTCCGCGTCGGTTTCTCTAACATTTTTCCAATGCCAGATGTTAAGCTAACTGGCCAACAGTTACCTGTTTTTTGTCTCCTTCCCTTTTTGAATAAGGGTGTTATGTTGGCAGTTTTCCAGTCCTCTGGGATTTTTCCAGATTTTAATGATTCTTCGAAGACTACTATCAGCGCATTGACTATCTATGTACCTACTTCATTTAATATCCTAGGATGCAATCCATCAGGTCCAGAGTCTTTAGCCCCATTAGTTTCCTGAGTACTTTTTGTCTAGCAATAGTTATTGTATTTATTTCTTCCCATCCCCGACTTTTGCCCTTTGATTATTTAGTATTTTTGGACTGTTATTAGTGTCTTCTATCATGAAGACTGACACAAAGTATTTGTTTAATTCCTATGCCATTTCCTGGTCCCATATTATTATTTCCCCAGTCTCATTCTCTAAGAGGCCGATATTTACTTTGACCTCTCTCTTTTTTATACATTTAAATAAGCTCTTGCTGTCTACTTTTATATCACTTGCGGGTTTACACTCATAGAAACCCTACAGTGCAGAAGGAGGCCATTCGGCCCATCGAGTCTGCACCGACCACAATCCCACCCAGGCCCTCCCCCCACATATTTTACCGACTAATCCCTCTAACCTACGCATCCCAGGACTCTAAGGGACAATTTTTAACCTGGCCAATCAACCTAACCCGCACATCTTTGGACTGTGGGAGGAAACCGGAGCACCCGGAGGAAACCCACGCAGACACGAGGAGAATGTGCAAACTCCACACAGACAGTGACCCGAGCCAGGAATCGAACCCGGGATCCTGGAGCTGTGAAGCAGCAGTGCTAACCACTGTGCTACCGTGCCGCCCCATAGTTTATTTTAAAAATTATTTTCTTGGTCATCTTTTGTTGGTTTTAAAAACTTTCCCAACCTCTGTCTTACTACGAATCTTTGTCATATTGTGTGTTTTTTCTTTGAGTTTAATACTGTCCTTAACTTCAATGGTTAACCATGGTTGATGTATTCCCTTCCTAGAATCTTTTTTCCTCGCTGGGATATACCTTTGTTGTGAGTCATGAACTATTTTCATAAACATCTGCCATTGCTGATTAATCATCTTTTCTGCTAAATCCCTTTCCCAGTTCACTCCAGCCAATTCTGTCCTCATTCCTTTGTAATTACCCTTATTTAAGTATAGCACAGTTGTTTCTGTCCTAAGTTTCTCTATGAAACCGAATGCTAAATTCTACCATGTTATGGTCACTGTTTGCAAGGGGATCTTTTACTCTGAGATTGTTTACTAAACCTCTCTCATTACACATTACCAGATCCAAAATTGCCTGACCCCAGGTTGGATCCACTACATATCGTTCTAGTAAACTGTCCCAAATAAACTCAATGAATTCTTCCTCATGGCTACCTCTGCCCATTTAATTTTCCCAATCCACGTGAAGATTAAAGTCCCCCATGATTAATGTACTGCCTTTTTAATGCCCTCATTATCCCCTGATTTATTATCTGTCCTATAGTATAGCTACTGTTAGGGAGCCTATAGACTATTCCCACCAATATCTTCTTCTCCTTGTCATTTCTTAATTCCACCCATATAGATTCTACATCTTCTGGTCCAGGATCATTTCTTACAATTGTACTCTCATACTAACAAAGATATGCCACCACCCTTTCCTTCTTGCCTATCCTTATGAAAAGTCACATAGGCCTGAATATTTAGTTCCCAGCTTTGATCTTCTTGTAACCATGTCTGTGTAATGGCGATAAGATCATACCCATTAACTCAATTTGTGCCGTTAATTAATTTATTGTGCTGAATACTACATACATTTAAATAAAGAGCCATTAATTTTGTTTTTTTTAAAACCATTTTTTCCCCTTTGACTCTATATACCGCTGTCTTTTAATGTTTGTACACTCTCCCTTCCTGACACACGCTGGGTGTCATTACTTAAAGAGCTGTCTTGCAATACTGCCATATCCTTTTGCTTTGTAAGCCTATATATTCCTTCTCCAGAACCATCCTGCTCTGTTTAGTTTAAAACCCTCTCTACTTCCCTAGTTGTGCGGTTTGCAAGGACATTTGTCCTAGCATGGTCCAGATGAAGACTGTCCCAACGATACAACCCACACTTTCCCCAGTACTGATGCCAGTGCCCATGAACCGAAGCCCACTTCTCCCAGATCAGTCTTTGAACCACATCTTCATCTCTCTAACTTTATGTACTCTTTGTCAATTTGCATGTGGCTCAGGTAATAATTCGTGACAACTGGATCCTCCCCCTTGAGTCTAACTGCAAGTTCCTCTCCAACCTGAAGCAGATGTCCTGAACCCTGGCACTGGGCAGGAAACATAGCCGCCTGAAGTCTGACTCTTTGCTGCAGAGAACAGTGTAAATCCCCCTCATTATACTGTTCTCTACCACTACTACATTCTCCACTACAGTCAGCTGATCCAACCTGCAGCACACACTCTCATCCAAACAAGGTGAGAGAACCTCAAATCCGTTGCACAATAAGCAGTCTCTAGCTGTGGTCTAATTAGTGTATTGCACAGTTCCAGCATGACCTTCCTGTTGTTGCATGCTCTGTCTTGGTTACTAAAGTAAAATATCCCATATGCCTTTTTACCCATCTTAGCTACCTCTTCTTATACCTTCAGGAGTCTATGTATATGCATTCCAAGGTCTCTCTATTGCTCTATGCCTATTAGTATCTTACCATTTATTGTGTATTTTCTTGCCTTGTTCACTCTCCACAAATGCATTACCTTCTGCTTCTCCAGTCTAAATTCCATTTGCCAGTTTTCTCCCCATTGATATTTTCCTGTAGTGTAGTTATCTTTTTTTTATTCATTCATGGGATGTGGACAAGGCTGGTTAGGCCAGTATTCATTGGTCATCCCTAGTTGGCCTTGTGAAGGTGGCAGTGAGCTGCCTTCTTGAATTGCTTGCAGACCATGTGTGAGTGCATCCACAATGCTATTAGGGTCAGAGTTCCAGGATTTTGACCCAGTGACAGTGAAGTAACGGTGATATATTTCCAAGATGGGATGTTGAGTGGCTTAGAAGGGAACCTCCAAGTGGTGGTGTTCCAAGTATCTGCTGCCCATGTCCTTCTAGATGGCTGTGGGTTTGGAACCTTGCCGCCTTATAAACTTTAACTTAAGGAGCCTTGGTGAATTACTGTAGTGCATCTTGTAGATGGCACACACTGTTGGCACTGTGCATCGGTGGTGGAGGAATTGAATATTTGTGGGAAGAATGGTAGTCCAGCAGGCTGCTTCGCTCTGGATGGTGTCAAACGTCTTGAGTGTTGTTGGAGCTGCACTCATCCAGGCAAGTAAAGAGTATTCCATCACACTCCCGACTTGTGCTTTATAGATGGTAGACAGGCTTTGGGGATTCAGGAAGTGAGTTAGTCGCTGTTGGATTCCTTGCCTCTGACCTCTTGTAACCACAGTATTTATATGGCTAGTCCAGTTCAATTTCTGGTCAATAGTAACCTTTCTCACTAAGAGGAAGGGGATGGTGTAGTAGTATTTTCACTGGACTAGTCATCTAAAGCCCCAGAGTAATGGTCTAGGGACCCGGATTCAAATCCTACCATGGCAGATAGTGAAATTTGAATCCAATAAAAATTTGGAATGAAAAGTCTAATGACGATTGTCATAAAAACCCATCTGGTTCACTAATGTCCATTCGGGAAGAAAATCTGCCATCCTTACCTGATCTGGCCCACATGTGACTTCAGATCTATAGTAATGTGGTTGACTCTCAAATGCCCTCTGAAATGGCCTAGCAAGCCACTCAGTTCAAAGGCAATTAGGAATGGGCAATAAATGCTGGCCTAGCCAGCGACACCCAGTGAATGAATAAAATAAACTCATAGATAATAAAATAAATTGCACAACCAATTTTTGTATCCTCTGCAAACGTCTTAATTATTATTTACATTTTGAGTCTAACTCATTGATTATATACCACGAAAAACAAGGGAGTCAGTAAAACCCCACTGGAAACAGCAGAGAATGTTACCCTTTATTTCCTGCCACTGAACCAATTTTGAATCCAACTGCCACCCCTCCCCCCCCCCGCCCTTTCCCTGTAGCCCAGAAAGATTTTGTTATTTCAGGTGTCCAAATCTCTTTTGAAAGCCACAGTTGAATTCGCCTCCACCACACTCTCAGGCAGTGCATTCCAGATCCTAACTACCCAATGAATAAACAAGGTTATCCTCAAGTCACCTTTGGTTCTTCACTTTACATTATTTGTCTTCTGGATCTCAATGTCATTAATGGGAACAGTTTCCATCCATCTTGTCTACACCGCTCATGATTTTGAACACCTCTATCAAATCTCTCAACATTCTCTTCTCTGAGGAGAAAAACCCCAGTTTCTCCCCTGAGGGTGGCACAATGGTTAGCACTGCTGCCTCACAGCTCCAGGGACCTGGGTTCAATTCCGGCCTCGGGTCACTGTCTGTGTGGAGTTTGCATATTCTCCCCGTGTCTGTGTGGGTTTCCTCCAGGTGCTCCAGTTTCCTCCCACAGTCCAAAGATGTGCAGGTTAGGTTGATTGGCCATGCTAAATTGACCCTTAGTGTCAGGGGGATTAGGAGGGTAAATATGTATGGGTACGGGGATAGGATCTGGGTAGGATTGTTGTCGATGCAGGCTCAACGGGCCGAATGGCCTCCTTCTGCTCTGTAGATTCTATGATTCTCCAATTTATCCATATAACTAAAGTCTTTCATCACTGAGTCCATTCTTATCCTCAGAAGAATCCTCAGAATCCCTACAGTGCAGAAGCAGGCCATTCAGCCCATCAAGTCTGCACTGACTCTGTGATAGAGCATCCCACCCAGGCCCTATCCCTGAAATCCCATGTATTTATCCCACTAATTCCTTAAACCTACACATATAGGGACACTAAGGGGCAATTTAGCGTGGCCAATCCGCCTAACCTGCACATCTTTGGACTGTGGGAGGAAACCGGAATACCCGGAGGAATCCCACGCAAACACGGGGAGAACGTGCAGACTCCTCAAGGCAGGAATTGACCCCGGGTCCCAGGCACTGTGAGGCAGCACTGCTAACCACTGTGCCACCGTGCCGCCCTATAAATCTCATTGCACCATCTTTAAAGTCTTCAACTCCATCATAAAATGTAAAGCACAAAATTGAACGCAATACTCTAGTTGTGGCCGAACATGTGTTTTATAAAGGTTCACCATAACTTCCTTGCTATTGTACTCTGACCCTTTGTTAATAAAGCCCAGGCTCCCATATGCTTTGTTCACAACTTTCACAACCTGCCCTATCGCCTCTAATGATTTTGCACGAATACTCCCAGGTCTCACTGTTCCTGCACCCCATTTAGAATTGTGCCCTTTATTTCATGTTGCCTCTCCTCATTCTTGCTACCAAAATATACCACTTCACACTGTCTACATCCCCTTGAAGACTATCACTATCCTCCTCATGGTTCATAATATGACATCTGCAAATTTTGAAACTGTGCCCTGTACACCCAAATTAATATAGATCAAGTAAAGCAGTTGTCCATGTATAACCCTGGGGAATTCCATTATACACCTCTCTCCAGTCTAAAAAAATATTGTTTGCCACTGCTCTCTGTTTTTTGTCACTCAGCCATTGTATCCATTCTGCCACTCTCCTTGGATTTTAACTTTGTTGACAAGTCAATTATTTAGCATTTTATCAAACCCATTTTGGATGCCCAGAAACACATCAACCACATTACTCTTATTAACCATCTGTTACCTCATAAGAAAACTCAAATAAGTCAGTTAAACATAATCTTCATTTAACAAATCTCTTTAATTAATCAGCACCTGATCTAGCTTTGTTGTTTTTCATAATTACACTAAATCTTTCTGAATTCTGATCACTTCTGCCAGAATTCTCCCCCAGATTCATTCCCTTTATGATCCTAAGATGAAACCATCGGCCTGGGGGACTTGTCAACCTTTAGTCTCATTAGTTTTCCTAGTACTTTATATGTAGTAATTGAGATTGTTTCAACTCCTCCTCCCCACCACCCCACTCCCACCGACCACCAGCACCACCTGTTTTTCGTGGAATGCATTTTGTGTCTTCTGCTGTGAAGGCAGAGATAAAATATAAAATATGTGTTCCAAGCCTCTGCCATTTCCTTGTTTCCCATTTTAATTCTTCAGTCTCAACCTCTAAAGGACCAACATTCACCATTGATATTCTTTTCCTTTTTATATGCTTGCAGAAGCTTTTACTGTCCAATTTCATATTTCCTGTTAGTCTTCTCTCATACTCAAATTTCTCCCTTCTGTTTTTACTTAGCCTCTGATATTTTCTAAGCTTCCCCAATCTTCTGGCCTGTCACTTATCTTTACAGCATTATATACATTTTCTTTCAATTTGATATCACCCTTAACTTTATCAGTTAGCCATGGGTGGTGCATCCTTCTGATTAACCTTTCTCAATGGAATATATCTTTATTGAGAGTTATGAAACACCTCCTTAAATATCTGCCACTGCTTCTCTACCATATTACCTTTATATCTATTTTTCTCATTCACTGTACTCCAACTCTGCCTTCATGTCTGTGTAATTGCCTTTAGTTTCAGACCAAATTCCTCAACTTCAAACTAAATGTGAAAGTCTATCCTATTATGATCACTACAGCGTTATTAATTAATTCTGCAGTACTCATTATCGTATTAAATTGTTCTAAAATGGCCTGATGCCTGGTTGGTTCCTGAACATATTGTCCTAAGAAACTATCCTAAATGCACTCTATGAATTAATCTTCCTGGCTACTTTTGCCAATTTACTTCATCCAAACATTTTGAAGATTAAAATCTTCATGATATTGCAGTAGCTTTCTAACAAGCCCCCATTATTTCCTGATTTATATCTTGTCCGAGAGTGTAGCTACTGTCAGGCAATATATAAACCATATTCACCAGTGACCTTTTTCCTTTGCAATTTCTTACCTGCACCCAAACTGAATTCTACATTTTGATCCTCTGAACCAAGATTATTTCTCACTACTGTACTGATCTCATTCTTTATTAACAGAGCTACCCCACCTCCTTTCCTTTCTTCCTGTACTTCTAAAATGTTAAATACCCTTGAATATTATTATCCCAGCCACAATCACATTGTAGCCAAGCTGTTATATTATACTCATTAATTTCTAACTCTGCTATCAATTTATCCATTTTGTTGTGAATGCTGTGTGCATTCAGATAAAGAGATGTTAATTCTATTTTTCTTACCATCTTCCCCTACTCTAACCTTATTTGCTGGTGCAGTCTTAAGTTTGTACACTCTTTCCCTTCCTGCCTCAGTCTGGTTATCATTACCTGCATCACTGCCACCCTCCCCCCACTTACTATTTAGCTTAAAGCCTTCACTACAGCCCTAGTTTTATAATTCAATAGTCACTGGTCCCAGTGTGGTTCAGGTGAAGGTCATGCCAGTGAAACTGCTCCCTCTTTCCCCAGTACTGGTATGTGTGCCCCATGAATTAAAACCCATTTCCCCTGCACTTTGAGCCATGCATTCAACTTGCTGATCTTATTTATCCTATGCCAATTTGCTTGGGGCTCAGATAGCAATCCAGATGTTATTACCTTTGAGCCTCTGCTTTTTAGTTTAGCCCCTAGCTGCTCATACTCCCTCAGCAGTACCTCATCCTTAGTCCTACCTATGTTGTTGGTACCCAAGTGAACCATGACAACTGGATCCTTCCTCTCCCATTCTAAGTTCCTCTCTAGCCCAGAGGCAATGTCCTTAACTCTGACACCAGGCAGGCAACACAGCCATCAGGACTCATGTTTTTAGTTGCAGAGAAAAGTATTTATCCCCCTAATTATACTCTCTCCCACTACAATTACATTCTTTTTTAAGCCCCCACTTCAATTACCTCCTGCACCTCAAACTCAGCTTCCTCTTCTCTTGTTGGGTTTGTTATTTCCTGGCTAAAAAAGTTCTCCTGAATTAATTTTTAAAATTCTGTGTCCTCTACAGTGTGGAGTGCTATATCTCTTACAGTGATTTTACTCGTTTATTATTAGGATAATTGAAATCTCCCTATTACGGGCCTATAGGTTCTGCACTTTACAGTAATTTGTCTACATAATTATTCTTCAATCTCTCTCTGATTGGGGAAGTATAGTCTACTGCCAGCAGTGTGATTGTCCTTTTTTGTTCCTCAGTTCAACCTATATGACCTAATTCGATGATTCCTCTCGCATATCGTCCCTCTTCACAGCTGTGATTGTTTGTGTGTGTGTCTCACTCATCCTCTCCCTGAAGTGCTGGATACAAGTTCAGTTGCATAAATCTGTGAGCTGTAATTAGGAGCAGTGAGGATGAGATGGACTGAACATTGTGCATTAATGCAGAGTACAGCGCCAAATAGATCCACAAGGCTGTTGGTTACCAAGGTGACAGGCTGAAGATCAGCCACAGCGAGGGCAGGAGGGCAAAGTGTTTTATATTTCACTCAATCAAATTTTCAGGGACAGTAAATTTGCATCAGAAAGCAAACATTCACTTCCATAAACTCTTGAATCGCATTGTTGACAGGAAATCATAGAGCATCACAATCCTGAATGTGCATTTTCCAAAGCTATTCATCTATTTAATGCTGATTCCATTCCAGCTGAAAGAATTCAAGAGAATGCCGATAAACTGATTGGGGGTACTTGGGGTGGCACAGTGGTTAGCACTGCTGCCTCACAGCGCCAGGGACCCGGGTTCGATTCCCGGCTTGGGTCACTGCACATTCTCCCCATGTCTGCGTGGGTTTCCTGCGGGGGCTCCGATTTCCTCCCACGGTCCGAAAGACATGCTGGTTAGGTGTATTGGCCATGCTAAATTCTCTCTCAGTGTACCCGAACAGGCGCCGGAGTGTGACGACTAGGGGATTTTCACAGTAACTTCTTTGCAGTGTTAATATAAGCCTACTTGTGACACTAATAAATAAACTTTACTTGTGTTTCCCAAATGCGCGAAAAAGGAGGAAAATGGCACAACCCTGCCTTCAGTATGAACGCTGAAAGTTTCAATACTTTTTCTGCAACATCCAAGTGCTGACACACTGTATACTCACACTGTACACTGGCACACTGTACACTCAGTGTACACTCATACTGTACACTGCACACAATACACTGACACACTCACACTGTACATTAACACTACATTCAGACTGCACACCTGCACAATGTACACTTGCACACTGTACACTCACACTAGCACACTACACTGATGTCAGTGTACATGGCACAATGTACACTGACACACTCTACACTCACACTGTACATTGACACACTGTACGTGGCACACTGAACACTGATACACTACACTGGCACACTACACTGGCACACAGTACACTCACACTATAAATCTCACACTGCACACTGGCATACTGTATACAGGCACACTGTACACTCACATTGTACACCACACTGTACACTCACTGTACATTGGCACACTACACTGGCACACTATATTGGCACACTGTACACTGACACACTATACACTGACACATTGTATATTGATGTACTATACACTGGCACACTGTACACCTACACACGGTACACACTGTACACTGTCACACTGACACACTGTACACTGACACATTATACACTGGCACACTGTGCATTATACACTGACACACTATACACTGGCACACTGTATACCTGCACATGGTACACACTGTACACGACACATTATACACTGGCAGACTGTACACACACACTGTACACTTACACACTGTACACTCATACACTGTACACACACACTGTACACTCACACACTGTACACTCACACTGGCACACTGTACACTCAAACACTACAGTCTGTTTAGCTCAATTGGCTGGACAGCTGGTTTGTGATGCAGAATGATGCCAACAGCTTGGGTTCAATTCCTACACTGGCTGACGTTATTCATGAAGGCCCCGCCTTCTCAACCTTGCCTCTCGCCTGAGGTGTGGAGACCCTCAAGTCAAATCACCACCAGTCAGCTCTCCCCCTCAAAGGACAGAGCAGCCTATGGTCATCTGGGACTATGGCAACTTTACCTTTCACACACTGTACACGGACCCACGGTACATTGATACATTGTACACAGACATAATGTACACTCACACACTGTTTACATACACCACATGGGCATAGTATACACGTAAACATTGCACACACACATTGTACACCAGCACACTGTACACTGTACAGCAGCATACTGTGTACACATTGTACATTCACACTGTACACTGGCTTACCGTAGACACAGTACACACTCACTGTACACCACCACACTGTGCACTGGCATACTGTACACTCACATATTGTACACTGGCATACTGTACACACACACTGTACACTGTATTAAGAACATGGTTCCCAGAAGGGAAACTTTAAACAGCTGCCCTCAACTTTATTTTGCAATTTGATACAACAAAGAACAGTACAGCACAGGAACATGCCCTTTAGTCCAAGCCTGCGCCGATCACGTTTACCTATCGAACCAACTGCTTACATCCCTCTATTCCCCATTTTTCGTATGGCTATCAAGATAAGTCTTAAATGTGGCTAACGTAAGTGCCTCAACCACCTCACTCAGCTGTGCATTCCAGGCCCCCACCACCCTCTGTGTAAAAAAAACTTCCTCCACACATCTCCGCTGAACCTTTCCCCCCTTATCTTGAACTTGTGCCCCCTTGTAATTGTCATTTCTGCCCTGGGAAAAAGCTTCCAACTGTTCACCCTATCTATACATCTCATAATTTTATAAATCTCTATCAGGCTGCCCCTCAGCTGTCTTTCCAGGGAAAAAAATATCAGTTTATTCAATCTCTCCTCATAGCTAATACCTTCCTTACCAGGCAACATCCTGGCAAAACTTGTTTGCATTCTCTCCAAAGCCTCCACATCCTTCTGGTAGTGTGATGACCAGATTTGGACACAGTATTCCAAATGTGGCCTAACCAACGTTTTATACAACTGTAACATAATTTGCCAACTTTTATATTCGATGCCCCGTCTGATGAAGGCAAGCATGTCATAAAAGCTTTTCTCACCACCTTTTCCACCTGTGTTGCCACTTTTAGGGATCTGTGGACCTGTACTCCCAGATCTTTCTCTGTGTCTATGCTCCTGATTGTTCTACCATTTATTTTATAGCTCCCACCTGAATTGGATCTACCAAAATGCATCACCTCGTATTTGTCCAGATTAAATTACATCTGCCATTTCTTCACCCAATTTTCCAGTCTATCTATATCCTGCTGTATTCTCTGACAATCTTCATCACTATCCGCAACTCCGCCAATCTTAGTATCATCCACAAACTTGCCAATCAGACCAGCTACGTTTTCTTCCAAGTCATTTTTATATATTACAAGCAGCAGAGGTCCCAGCACTGATCCCTGTGGAACACCACTAGTTACAGATCTCCATTCAGAAAAACTCCCTTCCACCGCTACCCTGCGTCTTCTATGACCAAGCCAGTTCTGAATCCATCATGCTAGTTCACCCCTGATCCCGTGAGATTTAATCTTTTGCACCAGCCTGCCATGAGGGACCTTGTTGAATGCCTTACTAAAGTCCATGTAGAAAACGTCCACAGCCCTTCCCTCGTCAACCATTTTTGTCACCACCTCAAAAAACTATAATGTGAGAAAAGGTTTAAAATCCAAAGAATTATGTCCCAGACATTTTGTGAGGATTTTAAATAAGATAAATGTTTATTAAGCAGTAAAATAAACAACAATTAAATAAACTAGAAGTACCCTTGACTAAGACACTGGCTATATAGAGTATCACTAACTTTAACATGTTCCAAACAATCTTTATTTTATTAATCTTCAGATCAAATTCTCCCCTAAAGTTCCACAAAGTTTTATAGAATTTAAAAACTATGAAAGATCCAATAACAACTACCTCACCAGGCAGTTATATCTCCTTGGGTTTTCTTTTGAGGTAAAATTAAACAACTGGTTTTTCAAGGCAGGCTTTTTCACAGAAAAGTTTGCTGGTAGTTAAACAACTATTCCTGCTGTGGCTGAGGCCTGAAACAGTTCCTACATCAGTTTAATCATCTCCTGATATACAGTTTTTCTTTTTTGATCTCCCTTACCTAAGCTAACCTCTTCAGAAGTCAAACTTAATTACTTTCCTTTCATGGGTCTGGCTTTTAGAGCGTAAATACAAAGTTCACACCTTGTCTCCTCCTTTGAACCTCTCACACTTCATTCAAAACCCTTTCTGTTCTGTTCCCCATTGTTATCAGCTTGCCTTGGGTAACCATCTGTTTGCAGTGATGTTAGACTCGTCAAAATATCAAAAGCACTAGTTCCATTTGCACAGCCGAACTGTCCCTGCCTTAAGCAGCTTACATTTTCCCATAGTTTTAAAAATATTTAATCAGCAGAAAACATTCCAATTTATTTTCATGCCATCACTATTTTCCAGACAACTCACACGCTGCACATTAGCACACTACAGTCACACTCTGTGCACTGACATACTGTACACAGGCAAGCTGTACATTCACACAATATACACATTGAACACCAACACACTGTACACTGTCATGATATACAAACACATTGTACACAGGCACAATGTACACACACGCTGGACACTAACATACTGTACACACTGTACACTGATACAATGGGGGAGATCTAACCATTGCATCCTGCTGGCTGATGTGCAGGGACGAACCGGGGAGATTGCGCAAGAGCCGAGAAATCAGTTCGAACTCGATTTCTCGCCTCTTGCAATCTTACCAGCGCCGGATATCCGACGCTATGAGCCTCGTGCCCATTTCCAGCACGAGGCTGAATAAGTATGTTAAGCTAATTTTAATATATTTTACATGTGTTTAATGAGCCTAGGACTCAATCGCCTGGGCTCACTTGGCTCTGTGGCCTTGCCAGGAGAGGTTCTCTCTGGCGAGAATCACAGCTGATCACCAGCAATGGGGACTACACGTGATGGTCTCACCAGTAGAACCAGAGGCCATTGAGGCCTCCACCCGGATATCGGGGCAAGGGTGGTGGTGCCCCTGGGGCAGTGCCAGACTGGCATCTGGCACTGCCCATCAGGCACTCTGGCACTGCCCACTGGGCAGTACCAAGGGGGCAGTGCCTGAGTAGGTGGAGCCTACTGGGGCGGGGCAAACTGGGGCTGACTGATTGGTGGTGGGGGGGGATCTACTGCACACTCTGCAATGCGATTGGTGAGGGGAAAGAGAGGGCCCACTGCCACTTTGCAATGCGATCTTAGGGGGGAATCGGTCCAGGCAGGGGGGATCGGGGGGTCGAGCAGGGGTGGGGGTCACAAAAGTCCATGGACCCTCACAGTAGCTGGGGGATGCCTGCTTTAGGCCATGGAAGCTGAGTGACAGGTCTCTCTGCTCTCAGGGCAGAGGGACCTGCGCATGCGCAGTGGTGCCTTCTGCTGCTCTTAGCCTGCATTCGGACAACTTAAGCCCCACCTCCTTCTCCTACAGGCATGAAATAGTTTTTGAGAGTTTTTTTTGCTTTAAGTTCATGTGATAGTCGAATTGGACTCACTCAAAAACAGATGAGAAACTCTCATTTTCACGCTCATCCTGGATTAAGAATTTTTTCATAAGTGTTGTTAGGGAACCGGATCAGAAATCCCAAGGCATATTATGAAGTTAGACTGGACCCCCAACTATTTGCTATTTTGGCATTAACGGGAGGGTTGGTGTTTCACTCCAGGTGTGATTCTATTAACACACAAGGAAGTTTTTGTCAAAACAAACTTTATTTAACAATACACTTTAACCAGAACAAATGAATTAGCTTAACATTTACCAATTGAACAATAGTTAAACATGACAAGAACTGTTAATCTATCCCTATGAGTTTCAATTCAAACAGTAATCCTTTTAAAGACTTAAAACCCCTCTTCAAAACCAGTTAGCAAACAACACAGACTTATATGCTTGTGCTTGTTAACAGTCCTGCAGCTTTTGGAATACCTCTGGAGATACAGAGAGACACCTGTCTCTTGACAGCCCCAAACAGCAGCCTCAGAGAGAGGATGATAGAAAGACACCACTTGCTTCTTTCAGGACAAGGCAGAACACTGTGTTAAAATAAAAGAGAAACCGTGTATCTTTCTTGCCAACTTCACTCCTCCCATTAGTACTTGATTCTGTCTCTTGTCAATCAACCTAATCAAAACCCTACTCTGAAACCCCAAGGGAAACCTAAGTAAAGACTAATGCATTAACTATGTTTAGACAAACATATCATTAGCTAAAATCAGTCATTATTCTGCAACATTTGAGCTGCTTGCTGCCCAGACAAATCAGCACTATGTAAAACAGAGTTGATTTTTAAACATACACCGTACAAGAAATATGATAAAATATATTTCTTAAAGGCACAGTATCATCTCAATGTACACCAAATGTATTGTAAACTGATTCACTGCACATTGTGTGTGCCAACACTGTAGACAATGAACACTGTATTTCAATTTATTATACACACTGTATAGCAATATTGTGAAAAATGCACACTCTGTACACCGACACACTATATACAGTGTATACTGACACACTGTACGTTGCACATATTATACATATTAGTGACTGACATACTCTCATACTGCATACCAACACATTGTACACTGACACTGCACAAAAATATTCACACTAGTTACTGCCATACTGTACACATGCATTCCAACAGATTGTACACTGTATACCAACACACAGACAATGATGCACTGTACACGCTATACTGACACAATGTATATCAACAGTGTACACACAGTACACATTGTATGCTGTACACACTGTTTACCAACACGGTGTACACACTGATCAGCAGTGCTCCCACATTCTCAGTAAATATGCTGGAACCAACAAATCTTTCCCTCAATTACTAACTCCATTCACCAACATCTGTTAAATGTTCCACTTCAATATCCATATAAAGTTTTTTTTATCATTTCTGAGAGACCCTCTGATTTCCCCTCTCCCCTTCCCACTCAGCTACCCTGGTTGCTCCAATGTTACCAATCGTACTGTGGCAGACCATAAAACTGCCATCATTATCTAGCCTAATTCAAAATTTTTGTTTGAAATTCTGCTCTAAAAATAAACAAAATTAATTAGCCTCGCTTATTAATCAAAGATACACTTTGATGGCAATTCAAAGACATCATGAGAAGTGAATTCTCTCCTTCCATCTCCGCTCCCTTACACAAGCATGATGCAGTACAGTGAAATCAGTCTTTCATCTCTGACAGGATCTCAATTGCAGGATACGTGAAGAAGAGAGCAATTATCTGAACTGATATTTGAATCAAAATGCAAAAGCGGTTGATTCTTGTTCAGATGTTCAATTCTTTTGAAATAATGAGACTCCCTGAGTCCTTTGTTGCTCATGGTAATTGAGGCTATTTTAGGGATATCATGGCAATGTACCAAGAGTTTGTACAGTTTTAGGGTAATTTTGTTGTCGACTAGCTGAGCATTTCCCTGTTACCAACCCTCCCTAATTAGTCTAGAGCAAGGGGAAAGTAAAGGGAGATCCGTGTCTCATCTTAAACGGTGAGGACAATCGTCGTCATGTAATGTGAAATAATATCACAATAATTGGAAAAATATCTAGCAACTTAAACCTGGGTCATCATACGCAGCAATGGAACTGCATACAACCACATAGAACATAAAAGTGCAAACTGATCCAGGTGGGTGAAGTGAGTGAGCAAAGTTATGAAGGGCCAGAGTTTAAGATGGGCAAGTGTGAGGGGAGCCACTTTGCAGATAAGGAAAATAAATTGGAATATTTCCTAAATGGTGAAAGACTAGAAACTGTGGAGGAGTTGGGTGTCCAAGCACAGAAATCATTAAAAGCTGGTGCACAGATACAAAAAACACAATTAAAAAGGCTAATAGAAATTTGAGTTTTACCTCAGGGGTGCTAGAATACAAAGGGGCAGAAATTGTACTGCGTCTCGGTTAGGCTCCATCCGGGATGTTGTGTACAGTTTTAGGCACCACATCTGATGAAGGATACATATCGGCCTTGGAGGGGGTGCCATGTGAATTCATGAGCATGGTACAGAAATTTAAAGGGTCAAATTATGAGACAAGGTTACATGGTTTATATTTCCTTGAATTTAGAAAATTGAGCAGAGATCTGATTGAAGTGTTTAAAACGTGTAAAGGATTTGATAGACTGGATGAAAAGAAATTGAGATATCAAGAATGCGATGGGGGGAACCATAATTTTAAAATTATAACTAGGCCATTTAGGAGGGAAGTCAGGAAAGATTTTTATCGCCCAAAGGTTATGGGAATCTCTCCCCCAAAAGATGATGTTAGGACAATTTGAGTTTTCAAAACCAAGATCAGTAGAGGACTGAGCAATATTCTGAACCATGAGGTTGTAGTTGTATACTGTTCCATCGCTACTTCTGATGGCCTAGCTTTGAATTAGTGTGATTTTAGTTTCACATTACGAATCTAACCTCTCCTCATAATTAAATCCTTTAAATTTGTTTTTTTATTCATGGGATGTGGGCATTGCTGGCTGGGCCTGCATTTATTACCCATCCCCAATTGCCCTTGAATTGAGTGAGTGGCTAGGCCATTTCAGAGGGCCTTTAAGACTCAATCACATTGCTATGGATCTGGAGGCACATATAGGCCAGACTGGGTAAGGATGCCAGAGGTCTTCATAGAAACCCTACAGTACAGAAAGAGGCCATTTGGCCCATCGAGTCTGCACTGACCACAATCCCACCCAGGCTCTACCCCCATATCCCTACATATTTACCCACTAATCCCTCTAACCTACGCATCTCAGGACACTAAGGGCAATTTTTAGCATGGCCAATCAACCTAACCCGCACATCTTTGGACATCTTTGGTCGTCTTAGTCGACCAGATGGATTTTTACAACATGGTCGTTCTCATAGAATTTAAAATTCACCATGGTGGAATTCGAACACATGTCCCCAGAACATTAGCCCGGTCTCTAGACTATTAATCTAGACAGTACCGCTACACCACTGCCCCACCATGATCTCCATATCATGCTGATGAATTCACATGGCATCTCCTCCAAGGCCGATATATATCCTTCATCAGATGTGGTGCCTAAATCTGTACACAACGTCCCGGATGGAGTCTAACCAAGATTTGGTATAATTTCTGTCCTTTTGTATTCTAGCTCCCCTGAGGTAAAAGTCAGCTTTTTATTACGTTTAAGTTTTAAGTTTAAGTTTTAAGTTTATTTATTAGTGTCACAAGTAGGCTTACATTAACACTGCAATGAAGTTACTGTGAAAATCCCCTTGTCGCCGCTCTCCAGTGCCTGTTCAGGTATACTGAGGGAGAATTTAGCATGGCCAATGCACCTAACCTAACCTAAAATTAACCTTTTTAATTGTGTTTTTTGTAACTGTGCACCAGCTTTTAATGATTTCTGTAGTTGGACACCCAAATATTTTTGCTCCTCCACAGTTCCTAGACTTTCACCATTTAGGAAATATTCCAATTTATCTTCCTTATATGTAAAGTGGTTCCCCTCACATTTGCCATCTTAAACACTGGCCCTTCATAACTTTGCTCACTCGTTCACCCATCTGTGTCAGTTTGCAATTTTATACTCTATTTTCCCTGCTTACTGTCCCTCCTCGCCTGCTTTTATTCTATATTTAGTGCATGCTGGAGCTGTCCAGGTAGTATTTGCTGGGACAGAGTAATTGAATATATAACCTGTCCTGTACCTGTTCTGGGAGTGTTTGATGGTAAGAAGTTTAACAACACCAGGTTAAAGTCCAACAGGTTTATTTGGTAGCAAATACCACTAGCTTTCGAAGCGCTGCCCCTTCGTCAGGTGGAGTGGAGAAATGCTCACAAACAGGGCATACAGAGACACAAACTCAATTTACAGAATAATGATTGGAATGCAGTCTTTACAGATAATCAAGTCTTAAAGGTACAAACAATGTGAATGGAGGGAGCATTAAGCACAGGTTAAAGAGATGTGTATTGCCTCCAGACAGGACAGCCAGTGAGATTCTGCAAGTCCAGACAAGCTGTGGGGGTTACAGATAGTGTTACATGAACCCAAGATCCCGGTTGAGGCCGTCCTCATGTGTGCGGAACTTGGCTATCAGTTTCTGCTCAGCAACTCTGCGCTGTCGTGTGTCGTGAAGGCCACCTTGGAGAATGCTTATGCGAAGATCAGAGGCTGAATGCCCGTGACCGCTGAAGTGCTCCCCAACAGGAAGAGAACAGTCTTGCCTGGTGATTGTCGAGCGGTGTTCATTCATCCGTTGTCGTAGCGTCTGCATGGTTTCCCCAATGTACCATGCCTCGGGACATCCTTTCCTGCAGCGTATCAGGTAGACAACATTGGCCGAGTTGCAAGAGTGTGTACCGTGTACCTGGTGGATGGTGTTCTCACGTGAGATGATGGCATCTGTGTTGATGATCTGGCACATCTTGCAGAGGTTGCTGTGGCAGGGTTGTGTGGTGTCGTGGTCACTGTACTCCTGAAGGCTGGGTAGTTTGCTGCGGACAATGGTCTGTTTGAGGTTGTGCGGTTGTTTGAAGGCAAGAAGTGGGGGTGTGGGGATGGCCTTGGCGAGATGTTCGTCTTCATCAATGACATGTTGAAGGCTCCGGAGGAGATGCCGTAGCTTCTAACAGTCCAAAGATGTGCGGGTTAGGTTGATTGGCCAGGTTAAAAATTGCCCCTTAGAGTCCTGGGATGTGTAGGTTAGAGGGATTAGCGGGTAAATATGTGGGGGTAGGGACTGGGTGGGATTGTGGTCGGTGCAGACTCGATGGGCCGAATGGCCTCCTTCTGCACTGTAGGGTTTCTATGATTTCTATGATTTCTCCGCTCCGGGGAAGTACTGGATGACGAAGGGTACTCTGTCCACAAGTTTGTGAGCATTTCTCCACTCCACCTGACGAAGGGGCAGCACTCCGAAAGCTAGTGGCATTTGCTACCAAATAAACCTGTTGGCCTTTAACCTGGTGTTGTTAAACTTCTTACTGTGTTTACCCCAGTCCAACGCCGGCATCTCCACATCAGTGTTTGATGGGACAGTGTAGTTCGAGCTGCACTTTATATCTAACCTGCACTATACTGGCTTGTTGAAACATGGTGCCAACCTTAAAAGATTAATTTATCTCAGTGCTGACACCTGTTTGGTAAACATGAAAATTCATCCAAGAATATAAATAAATAATTTCTTAAAAGGAATGTTTTTTAATTTTAATTAATAATTATGCTATTTCCGCTCCATTAAGGATCACAAAGGTGACATTCGCACTAAAAGATCATGCCGTGGTTACTGAGTAAGGAGATGTTAAATTATGCAGGTAACAGAATAATTAAAACATTAGCATTTACAAAGGTGAGAATAGGGAAGGTCAATCCACAATTTTAAGTGTGTAATCTGATGTTTGAACTACAACCTGTAATAATGCAGCCCTTAATTATTACACACATGCAGACACCTGCAGTGGCTGAGTTTAACTAAGCTCAGCTTTCCTCACTTAGCTTCCTTGTCATTAGCTTCCTTACTTTCCCTGAGTGGTTGCCTACTTCATGTTTCATTACAATTCCAATGCTTGTCCTCTGATATTAACTCCTCACAGTCCTACTATATGTGCTTTGGCACTGACTCTGAGTGATACAATTCAACTGGTTATTCTTTTTTTTTGTATTTTTATTCCAATTCAATCAAATCAAGTCCAATTCCCGATCCAAGCTGACAAGACAGGGCTCTCACCTCCTGTCTTGGGCTTGATCTACATGATCCAAGCTGATTGGAGTAGGCATAGCTCCTCCTCCAAGGCTTGATCTTATTTGCATCTTAGCCAAAAGGCCGAGATGTCGCTTTTAAAAATTGCTTCAAATGAAGCTAAAATGTAACCTAATGACTTAAACCAAGCACAGCATGTCGATACTACACTTGGTCTTAGCCAAAAGGCCGAGTATTCTTTTATTTACTGCTACCTCTTATTGCTGTTCTCTGTCATTGACCCCTTACTGAGGTACAGTTCCATTGGCTGTTCTCTGGCATTGGCCCCTTACTGAGGTACAGTTCCATTGGCTGTTCTCTGGCAGTAACCTCTTACTGAGGTATAGTTCCACTGGCTGTTCTCTGGCATTGACCCCTTACTGAGGTACAGTTCCATTGGCTGTTCTCTGGCATTGACCCCTTACTGAGGTACAGTTCCATTGGCTGTTCTCTGGCAGTAACCTCTTACTGAGGTATAGTTCCACTGGCTGTTCTCTGGCATTGACCCCTTACTGAGATACAGTTCCATTGGCTGTTCTCTGGCATTGACCCCTTACTGAGGCACAGTTCCATTGGCTGTTCTCTGGCAGTAACCTCTTACTGAAGTATAGTTCCGCTGGCTGTTCTCTGGCATTGACCCCTTACTGAGATACAGTTCCATTGGCTGTTCTCTGGCATTGACCCCTTACTGAGATACAGTTCCATTGGCTGTCTTCTGGCATTGATCCCTTTCTGAGATGCAGTTCCATTGGTTGTTCTCTGGCACTGATCCCTGGCTCAGAAAGCAACCAGCTGCTACCAAATTAGCTAAACTGCCACTTATTGGAGGTGTTAACTGTAGGAAAGATTAGAAAAATGTGTGCTTTCCAATGTGAGTTTGGCATCAAAGATCAGGGAGTTCTCCCACTCTCCCAAACAACAATCAAACCTCAACCAACGAAACCCAAAAATGACAACTGGTCATTTTTGTTACTGTGGATTGTGGGATTTGATGTGTGCTAATTTTTGCCATTTAGTGACTGGACTTCAACTCAGTAGGATGTATGCTCCTTTGGTTCATTACAAAAAGTCACAGCAATATGGTATTTGGATATTCTCTGTCATGAAGGGAGATGACTTAGTAGATACAAGATGTTTAATGGTAAAGAAAAATTACAATAACAAAAGGATAAGGAGACACGGGTTAAAGAAACAGGAGGGGGCCATTGTACTTGCTCCATCCTTCAATTAGATCATGGATGGTCTGTAACTCAACTCCATCTACCTATTTTTGTTTCAGGTACCTGGGTACCCTTATCTAACAAAAACCCCCCAATCTCAGTCTTGAAGTCTTCAACTGACTGAGAATTCACAGCATTTTGTGGGAGAGGATTCTAGATTTTGCTTACCATTTGTGTGTTAAGGTGTTTCCCTTCACTTCAAATTGGCCTTGTTCTCACTGATTCCCCCATCAGAGGAAATAATTTCTCTGTATCTACACGATCAACTCATTTTAACATTTTAAACACTTTGATCAGATTACCCTTCATTCTTCCAAACTTAAGGGACTACCCACTACATTTATGCAACCTGGCCTCACAATTGAACCTTTAAGTCCTGGCGCCATTCTGGTGAATCTTTACTGCACCCTCTCTGAGGCCAGCGTTTCTTTCCTGAGTGTAACAGTGTTCAGAACCAAACACAGGTTGAAAACGGACAAGTTGGAGATTTGGGATTTGAGGAAATGCTTCACACAATAGGATCAATACATAGATTGAGCCAGAAAGCTTCAGGCTGGAAGAAGGCCAGGAAGATGCTTTCACGAAACAGTAATCAGGTTCACTGATCCATTCTGAGGTAACTTCAGAGGGAAAATGAAAATATGCAGAATAAAATTTCAAAATAAATCCAATCTGTGATTTACACTTCTTGAAAAGACTGAGAGAATTTTGCATCTGTAATAGTAATTAATGCAAAGGGATTATTAATTAGAGCCAGCAAATGCTATTCAAGCCTCCAGTCCCCTACAACATTGGATTTGATTTGATTTATTATTGTCACATGTATTAGTATACTGTGAAAAATATTGTTTCTTTCGTGTTATAAAGACAAAGCATAACGTTCATGGAAAAGGAAAGGAGAAGGTGCAGAATGTTGTGTTACGGTCATAGCTAGGATGTGGAGAAAGATCAACTTAATATAAGGTAGGTCCATTCAAAAGTCTGATGGCAGCAGGGAAGAAGCTGCTCTTGAGTCAATTGGTATGTGTCCTCAGACTTTTGTATCTTTTTCCTGATGGAAGAAGGTGGAAGAGAGAATGTCCGGGGTGCGTGGGGTCCTTAATTATGCTGGCTGCTTTGCCAAAGCAGCGGGAAGTGTAGACAGAGTCAATGGATGGGAGGCTGGTTTGCGTGATGGACTGGGCTTCGTTCATGACCCTTTGTAGTTTCTTGCAATCTTGGACAGAGCAGGAACCATACCAAGCTGTGATACAACCAGAAAGGATATTTTCTATGGTGCATCTGTAAAAGTTGGTGAGAGTCATAGTGGACATGCCAAATTTCCTTAGCCTTCTGAGAAAGTAGAGGTGTTGGTGGGATTTCTTAACTATAGCGTTGATGTGGAGGGACCATGACAGGCTGTTGGTGATCTGGACACCTAGAAACTTGAAACTCTCGACCATTTCCACTTCATCTCTGTTGATGTAGACAGAAATATGTCCTTCACTATGCTTCCTGAAGTCAATGACTATCTCCTTCGTTTCTCTGACATTGAGGTAAAGATTATTGCCATTGCACCAGTTCACCAGATTCCCTATCTCTTTCCTGTACTCCATCTCATCATTGTTTGAGATCCGACCCACTGCGGTGGCATCATCAACAAACTTGAAAATCAAGTTGGAGGAGATAAGGAATATAGATATAAGGAGTATAGTAAGGGGCTGAGGACACAACCAGTGTTGAGGATAATGTGGGGAAAGTGCCCTTACCTATCCTTACTGATTGCGGTGTGTGAGTTGGGAAGTCTAGGATCCAGTTGCAGAGGGAGGAGCCGAGCCCTAGGCCACAGAGTTTGGAAATGAGTTTTGTAGGGATAATGGTGTTGAAAGCTGAGTTGCAGTCAATAAATAGGAGTCTGACATAGGTGTCTTTGTTATCCAGGTGTTCCAGGGTTGAGTGTAGGGCCAGGGAGATGGTGTCTGCTGTGGACCTGTTGCGGCGATAGGCGAACTGTAGTGAATCCAGGCAATCTGGGAAGCCGGAATTGATCCATGCCATGACTAACCTTTCGAAACACTTCATAATGATGGATGTCATTAAGGCATGCTGCCTGGCTTTTCTTTGGTACAGGGATGATGGTCATCTTCTTGAAGCAGGTAGGGACCTCAGATTGGTGTAAAGAGAGCTTAAGGATGTCTGCGAATACCCCTGCCAGCTGGTCTGCGCAGGATCTGAATGCTTGTCCAGATACCCCATCCGGGCCAGTCGCTTTATGGGGTTGACTTTCGAGAAGTCTGATCTGACGTTGACAATGGTGACCTCAGATACAAGTTTGGCTGAGACTTCCGGGATGGAGGTGTGCTCTCGCTGATCTCTTGCTCAAAACAGGCACAGAATACGTTGAGCTCATCGGGGAGGGGTGCATTGGTGCGGCGATTCTACATGCCTTGTCTTGAAGCCTATTCTTGCAGACCTTGCCATAGTCGGTGGGAGTCTGTGTGGCTAGCCTGGGACTCTAGCTTGGTCCGGTACTGTCTCTTGGCATCTTTGATTGTTCTCCATAGATCGCATCTGGATTTCTTGTATAGGTCGGGGTCGCCTGACTTGAACGCCTCAGACCTGGACGTCAGCAAGCAGTGGATATCCCTGTTCATCCATGGTTTCCGGTTGGGAAACACACGGATTTGCTTCTTTGGCACACAGTCTTCTACACATTTACTAACAAAGTCTGTTACTGTAGTGGTGTACTCATTCAGGTTGGTCGCTGAGTTCTTAAAGATTGACCAGTCCACTGACTCGAAGCAATCCCATAGGAGATCATCCAGTTCCTCAGAGCAACATTGCACGACTTTCTTTACTGGATTCTCCCGTTTCAGTTTTTACTTGTAAGCTGGGAATGGGAGCACAGCCTTGTGGTCTGATTTGCCAAAGTGTGGGCAGGCAAAAGTATGGTAGGTATGTTTGATGTTTGTGTAGCAGTGGTGTAGGATGTTTGGGCCTCTGGTGGAACAGGAGATGTGTTGGTGGTATCTTGTTAGGACACTCTTGAGCTTGACCTGGTTGAAGTCCCCGGACATGATGAACAAGGCCTTGGGATGTTTCGTCTCAAGGCTATTTGTGGTGGTGCTTTATAAGGAAATGTCACTGGGTACAGGGGTCACTGACACTCAGAGGCAGAGGCTACTGGAAATACTTTTATCAGATTAGTGAATCCTCAATCCCAGTCTCTCAAGCTGCTGCCTTTTTCCAGGCTTTCCAGTCTCTGACTCTGAACCCTAAGTATCCCATTCCCTTTGCTCTACTCTTTGAACCAGGGACTTCAGCTGCCTTCCTCTGGCATTGTCTCCACAAACCTCTGTCCCGTTTTTTAAACTCAGCTCTCAGTTCCCCTCTTAGCGCTCCCTGTTATGCTGGTTCAACCCTTTCATTTACTCTTATCTATTTCTCCCTATTTTTTAAAACATCTGAACACATGGCTGGGTACAATTTCAACTCTGGCACTGACTCCTCACTGGACTGCAATTCCACTGGCATTCCTTCTAGCACTGACTTCTCACTCCATAGTTCTACTGTAGGTACCCTGGTGCTAACTCATCGTGTGGGGGCATGTTCCACTGGCTGTCCTCTGGCACTGACTCCTCACTGGACTACAAATCTATTCCTGTCCTCTGGAGCTGACTACTCATTGGGGTACTGTTCCACTAGCCATCCTCTGCCTCTGACCCTTTGCTTTTTTATGCTTTCAATGGATTTGGGCATCAACAATGGATTTGCTGCCCATCCCTAATTGCTCTTGAGACGGTGGTGGTGAGCTGCCTTCCTGCAGTCCATCTGGTGCAGATACTCTCACAGTGCTGTTAGGAAGAACGTCGAGGATCTGGACCCAGCGACAGTGAAGGAATGATGATGTATTTCCAAGTCAGGATGGTGAGTGGCTTGAAGGGGAGCTTTCGGTGGTGGTGTTACCAGTTATCTGCTGCCCTTGTCCTCTGTAGTGGTAGAGGCTGCAGGTTTGCAAGGTGCTATTAAAGGAACCTCGGTGAGTTGCTCCAGTGCATCTTGTAGATGTGATACACACTGCTGCTAATGCACATCGGAGGGGGTGGAGGACATGAATGTTTCAGTTGGTGGATGAGGTACTGATTAAGTAGGTGGCATGGTAGCACAGTGGTTAGCACTGCTGCTTCACAGTGGTTAGCACTGCTGCTTCACAGTGCCAGGGGTCCGGGTTCGATGCCCGGCTTGGGTCACTGTCTGTGTGGAGTTGGTACGTTCTCCCCATGTCTGCGTGGGTTTCCGCCGGATGCTCCAGTTTCCTCCCACATTCTGAAAGACGTGCTCGTTAGATGCATTGACCCGACCAGGCACCTTACTGTGGCAACTCGGGGAATTTCACAGTAACTTAATTGCAGCCTTAATTGTGATAAATAAATGAACTTTACTTTACTAAGTGGGTTGCTTTGTCCTGGATGGTGTCAAGCTTCTTGAGTGTTGTCGGAGCTGCACCCATCCAGGAGAGTATCCTATCATGTTCCTGACTTGTGCCTTGTAGATGGTGAACAGACTTTTGGAGTCAGGAGGTGAGCTACCACAGAGTTCTGAACCTCTGACCTGCTCATGTAGCCACAGTATTTATATGGCTAGTCCAATTCAGTTTCTGGTCAATGGTAACCCCCAGGATGTTGATGGTGGGGGATTCAGTGATGGTAAGGCCACTTAATGTCAAGGGGCAATGGTTAGATTCTCTCTTGCTGGGAATTGTCATTGCCTGGCACTTGTCTGCCATGAATATTGTTTGCCATTTATCAGCATGAGCCCAAATGTTATCCATGTCTTTCTACATATGGACATGGGCTGCTTCAGTATCTGAGGAGTTGTGAATGGTGCTGAACATTGTAGTCACCAGTGAACATCCCCACTTCTGACTTTATGATGGAGGGAAGGTCATTGATGAAGCTGTTGAAGATGGTTGGACCGTACTACCCTGAGGAACTCCTGCAGTGATGCCCTGGAGTTGAGATGATTGACCTTCAACTAGGTATGATTCCAGCCAACCATTGACTCCTATTTCACAAGGGCTCCTTGGTGTCATATTCAGTCAAATGCTGCTTGATGTCAAGAGCAGTCACTCTCACCTCATCTCTGGAATTCAGCTCTTTTGTCTTTGTTTGGATTAAGGCTGTAATGAGGTCAGGAGTTGAATGACCCTGGCTGAACTCAAACTGAACATCAGTGAGCAGGTAATTGCTGTGTAAGTGCTGCTTGATAGCACTGTCTATCACTTTGCTATTGATCGAGAGAAGGATGATGGGGCAGTAATTGGCTGGGTGTATCCATCCCATTTAATCTGGGGAGTAGCAGTTGGTCCAGTGGGGACTGATCTGTTGTTTAGCACCAGCACATCATCCGATTCCACAGAGACTTTAACATCTCGTCTGTTCTTATTCTTGGAAAACCTTAATCTCACACTTCAATACTCCCCATGCTTTTAATAAATATTTTAAGATGAAATAAACGTGGTACCATGGAAACTGCAATAATGAGAATTGAAACGTAAACACATCAATAACAGTTCCCAAATGGCAATTTGATCATAAGGCAATTGCAAGCAGATGTCTGGAATCCAATAAAGGACAAATTCATTCAGAAACAAGCTACTTATATCCAGATACCATGGGGACCAGCCTGCATCATGGTTAGTAAATCATGTGGATCTCCAAGTTGGATTTCTGACCCGTGCTCCTCACCTCTAACCTGCCAAAGGTGGAATGCTAGAATACGACCCCAAAGTCCCCATTATCTATATCTTATCGCACTTAGGATTTGCCATCTCCCCACCACAGCAATAGACAGTCTTGAAAATGTATCACTTTGAAAGACCAGGAACTCCAAACTGTGGCTAGAGATATGAAAGAACAGATAGTCAACAGTTTCAGACAGGGAAGAGCTTTCACTCATCAAGCCCCAATTATTCACAGTATTCCCTTCAGCCCATCAAGACCTGGCCCCAGTATTCCCTTCAGCCCATTCAGCCCTGCCCCCAGTATTCCCGATGTGGATTTGCCGGCGTTGGATTGGAGCACTGCCCCTTCATCACCTGATGAAGGAGCAGCGCTCCGAAAGCTCGTGCTACCAAATAAAACTGTTGGACTTTAACTTGGTGTTGTGAGAATACTTACTGTACTCAGTATTCCCTTCAGCCCATCCAGCCCTGCCCCAGCCTCCTAACCACAGTGTTCCCTTCAGCCTATTATTCCCCCAATGCCAGAATTTCCTTCAGCCCATTGAGCCTATCATTATTCCCTCCTGTCCATCAAACCCTTTTCTATACATAGTATTCCCTGCAGTTGATCCAGAAATATCCAGATACACAAAAACAGAATTGGTGGCAGTGGTGGCTTTAGGGATTGCAGAAGGGGATGTGAATGCTGAAGCCAGGAGATTTATTCTTTGACAGGATCATAGAATCGCTACAGTGCAGACGGAGGCCGTGTGGAGTTTCCACGTTCTCCCCGTGTCTGCGTGGGTTTCCTCCGGGTGCTCCGGTTCCCTCCCACAGTCCAAAGATGTGCGGGTTAGGTGGATTAGCCATGCTAAATTGCCCCTTAGCATCCAAAGATGTGCAGGTTAGGTTGATTGGCCGTGCTAAATTCCCCCTTAGTGTCAGGGGGACTGGCAAAGTAAATGCATGGGGTTATGGGGATAGGGCCTGGGTGAGATTGTGGTCGGTGCAGACTCGATGAGCCAAATGGCCTCCTTCTGCACCATAGGGATTCTATGGTTCTAAGGTTCAATGGAGCCTACACCGACAACAATCCCACCCTATCCCTGTAATCCTACATATTTACCCTGCTAATTTCCCTGACACTAAGGGGCAATTTAGCATGGCCCGTCAACCTAACCTGCACACCTTTTGACTGTGGGAGGAAACCGAAGGAAACCCACGCTGACACAGGGAGAATTTGCAGACTCTACACAGTCACCCAGGGCTGGAATTGAACCCGGGTTCCTGGCACTGTGAGGCAGCACAGTGTTAACCATCTGCAGGTATGTCCTGCAGCCACCATGCTCCAATCTATCCTCTCATTTTTTACACATAAATTTGTATCTTTCTCTGCAAATGTTTTAGAGAACTTTAAGAAACTCCATAACTGTGTTGCGAGTTATGGTGAAACTTCAAAATTGAAGCTTGTATGATTAGAATCGTAAGATCCCTATTAACCTTCTGACTCCAATCATACAGCTCTAAATTTTCAAGTCTCCCTCCATAACTCTATACCTCAATTCCTGGCACCATGTAAATGACGCTGCACCTTTTCTGTGGCTCCAATATTTCTCATGTAACATGGAGCAATAAACTAGTTCCAATGCGGCTGGGGAGGATTTGAACTAATTTGGCAGGGGGTGGGAACCAGTTTGTGACAATAGAAAGAGAAAACAAGATGCACAAAGGATTAGGTGAAATAGCACTAGAGTAAAAATTACTAAAGCATTAGGTGGGTCTGAATAAGAGGGAATACAATAAGGTCTGAACTAGATTTACTGTGCATACATTTGAATGCACAGGGTTTGGTAAATAAGATTGGTGAGTTGCAGGCTCATATAATCAGGCGAAGAATATAACGTGGCAATGACAGACACCTGGCTCAAAAAAGGACAGGACTGGATGCTGAATATTCCTGAATTCAAAATCTTTGGGAAGATAGCGAGGAGTTATAAGGAGAGGCTGGATAGACTAGGACTTTTTTCTCTGGACCGTAGGAGGCTGAGGGGTGACCTTATAGAGGTCTATAAAATAATGAGGGGCACAGGTCAGCTAGATAGTCAATATCTTTTCCCAAAGGTAGGGGAGCCTAAAACTAGAGGGCAAAGGTTTAAGGTAAGAGGGGAGAGATACAAAAGTGTCCAGAGGGGCAAGTTCTTCACACAGAGGGTGGTGAGTGTCTGGAACAAGCTGCCAGAGGTAGTAGTAGAGACGGGTACAATTTTGTCTTTTAAAAAGCATTTAGATAGTTACATGGGTAAGATGTGTATAGAGGGATATGGGCCCAAATGCGGGCAATTGGGATTTGCTTAGGGGTTTAAAAAAAAAGGGCGGCATGGACAAGTTGGGCCGAAGGGCCTGTTTCCATGCTGTAAATCTCTATGACTCTATAAGAAAGGAGGAGAAATGGCAGTAGTGATAAAGGAGACTTCCATAGTGACAGAGAGAGATGATGACTGGAAGTTCCACTTGCGAATAAGTCCGATGGTGGGAGCTGGAGAGTGGGGCGGGTAAACATGCTGAATCATGATCTCTTCACTTCATTAATTATGAAGCTGCCAGGTTAACGTCAAGTCTCGTGGCAGGACGAGCAGGGAATTGATAAAGGCAAGTGTCCTATATGCCTTTTTCACTAACCTACTAACCTGCCCTTCTGTCTTCAGAGATCTGTGAACAAACACGCCAAGGTCTCTTTGTTCCACAGAACTTCCAAGTGTCTTGCTATTCATTGAATACTTCCTTGTCAAATTACTCCTTCCAAAGTGCATCAACTCACTCTTTTCAGGGTTAAATTCCATCTGCCACTTATCTGCCCATTTGACCATCCCGTCTATATCTTCTTGTAGCCATTTTGTAGATGGAGGAGTCTGTCCACAAGCTCTCTGATGTAATGGCTCAGACAAGTGAGCCACTTATCAGCCAGACTTCAGTTGTGTGGTTAGATTGGAAAAGCTGGGACTGTTTTCCTTAGAGAAGAGAAGTTTGAGAGGATATTTGATAGAGGTATTCAAAATCATGAGCGGCACAGTGGCAGAGTGGCTAGCACTGCTGCCTCACAGTGCCAGAGACCCAGGTTCAATTCTGGCATCGGGTGACTGTCTGTGTGGAGCTGCACGTTCTCCTCGTGTCTGCATGGGTTTCCTCCGGGTGCTCCGGTTTCCTCCCACAGTCCAAAAATGTGTGGGTTAGGTTGATTGGCCGCACTAAATTGACCCTAGTGTCAGGGGTTTAGCAGGGTAAATATGTGGGGTTACAGGAATAGGGCCTGGGTGGGATTGTTGTTGGTGCAGACTCAATGGGCTGAATGGCCTCCTTCTGCACTGTGGTGATTCTATGATTCTATGAGGGTCAGGACAAAGTGGCTGGAGAGAAACTGTTCCCAATTGAGGGAAAAGGAAGCTGATTTTAAGGTAAATGACAAAAGAACCAAAGGTGACGTGAAGAGAAGCTTCTTCACACTGGAAATGGTTAGCATCCAAAATGCACAGAGTGAGTTGGAGGCAAATTCAATGATGGTTTCCAAAAGAGAATTGGATCATTATCTAAGGAGAGAGGAGCAGGGCTCTGGGGAAAAGGTAAAGGGAAATGGGGTTAGCTGAGCTTCTCTTGCAGACCTGGCACAGACAGAATGGGCCGAATGACCTCCTTCTGAGTTCATCTCTGGCTGTGACCAGTTCAGTGTCAAGACAGATTCATAACGTCTGCATTTTTGTACCATATTCCAGTCAATAAACATCCCTGTTTGGAGTATGTTGCCCTGTGTCAGGTATATTTTCTCTATTCCAGTCAAAATAATTCTCTGTACTTCCATTCTCAGTCCTTTTATTGCTATAAATTGAATTTAAGTGCACTTGAGTTTAATAACCAATGCAGAAAGGACAGAGCAGGAGGAAGAACAGAAATGTTACTGAAATTCTCTGATGTACAGTAACTTGGTCCTCAGTTTCCTCCCCTTGATCTGTGCTGGGTTCCCTGCTCCCAGATTGGAACTCCTTCCAAGTGGCCATTCTTCATTAGTACAAGTGGATAGTGAATATTGAGAGGCCACCACAGTTGGGTGATTTCTCTCCTCCCATATCCACCACTCATGCACGCTTATCTCAATGGAGAGGAGAAAAGAAACTAGATAATGATCAGTCATGAGAGCCCTTGCTCTCAGCCCTACAGCCAGGGGTGAAGAGCAACTAATTCAGCACAGACCAGGATCGAAACAGGGATGTGTGAATTCTGGGGAGATTTGTATCACAGCAACTGGGAGAGGTGGCAATGCTGTTGGCGAGCTAGGCTGTGTGGATTTGTGACATGAGTCTGATTAACACAAGCAGTGAGTAGCTGTCTTGTATTTGAATTTCTTTTGAGCTCTTTTCCAATTATTTCCTGCAACAGTGAATTCTGCCTCTTTCAAAGAACAAAGAACAAAGAAAATACAGCACAGGAACAGGCCCTTCGGCCATCCAAGCCCGTGCCGCTCCCAGGTCCAAACTAGACCATTCTTTTGTATCCCTCCATTCCCACTCCATTCATATGGCTATCTAGATAAGTCTTAAACGTTCCCAGTGTGTCCGCCTCCACCACCTTGCCTGGCAGCGCATTCCAGGCCCCCACCACCCTCTGTGTAAAATATGTCCTTCTGATATCTGTGTTAAACCTCCCCCCCTTCACCTTGAACCTATGACCCCTCGTGAACGTCACCACCAACCTGGGGAAAAACTTCCCACCGTTCACCCTATCTATGCCTTTCATAATTTTATACACCTCTATTAAGTCTCCCCTCATCCTCCGTCTTTCCAGGGAGAACAACCCCAGTTTACCCAATCTCTCCTCATAACGAAGCCCCTCCATACCAGGCAACATCCTGGTAAACCTCCTCTGTACTCTCTCCAAAGCCTCCACGTCCTTCTGGTAGTGTGGCGACCAGAACTGGACGCAGTATTCCAAATGCGGCCGAACCAACGTTCTATACATCTGCAACATCAGACCCCAACTTTTATACTCTATGCCCCATCCTATAAAGGCAAGCATGCCATATGCCTTCTTCACCACCTTCTCCACCTGTGACGTCACCTTCAAGGATCTGTGGACTTGCACACCCAGGTCCCTCTGCGTATCTACACCCTTCATGGTTCTGCCATTTATCGTATAGCTCCTCCCTACATTAGTTCTACCAAAATGCATCACTTCGCATTTATCAGGATTGAACTCCATCTGCCGTTTCTTTGCCCAAATTTCCAGCCTATCTATATCCTTCTGTAGCCTCTGACAATGCTCCTCACTATCTGCAAGTCCTGCCAATTTTGTGTCGTCCGCAAACTTACTGATCACCCCAGTTACACCTTCTTCCAGATCGTTTATATAAATCACAAACAGACAACACATTCCCAAATCTCGCCCACGCACGGATAGTCTGACAACACATTCCCAAATCTCGCCCACGCACGGATAGTCTGACAACACATTCCCAAATCTCGCCCACGCACGGATAGTCTCACTGGCACCACAGCAGCCCTTAACTCTGATCTCAGTTACCAGGAAGTAATATGAAAGGAATGTGACTTGAAGAAAAGTCCTGTGATTCCCTTTCTGTTCCGATACTTCAACAAAACACAAGAGAATATCAAAACTCTTATAAAAACAAAATACTGTGGATGTTGGAAATCTGAAATAAAAACAGAAAGTGATGGACCCATCCAGGACATTCCATACCTCCCCATTCCTCTGACCCATTCCTTTTAATCCCATCCCTTGCCATATATTCACTATACCCTCTGATCTGCCTCTCTCTGATGCTAAACGTTCTACACTCAGCAAAGGATTCAGTTTCAGCCTCTTACATCCTTACCTCAATGAATTTTGGGCTCGGCACGATGTTGAACTCTTCTTCCGTCTTCTTCATCTCCGTGCCCACTATTTATTCATTTATGGGATGTGGGCGTTGCTGGCTAGACCAGTGTTTATTGCCCATCTCTAGTTGCCCTTGAGAAGGTGATGGTGTGCTGCCTTCTTGAACAACTCCAGTCCCCAAGGTGTAGGTACACCCACAGTGCTGTTAGGGAGGAAATTCCAGGATGTTGACCCAGCAACAGTGAAGAAATGGTGATATATTTCCAAGTCAATATGGTGAGTGACTTGAAAGGAATCCCCAGGTGGTGGTGTTCCCAGGTATCTGCTGCTCTTTTCCTTCTAGATGGTAGCGGTCATGGGTTTGGAAGGTGCTGTCTAAGGAGCCTTGGTGAGTTGCTGCAGTGCTCCTTGTAGATGCTACACACTTCTGCCACTGTACATCAGTGGTGGAGGGATTGAATATCTGTGGAAGGGTAGCAATCAAGCGGCTGTTTTATCCTGGATGGTGTCAAGCTTCCTCAATGTTGTTGCAGTTGCACTCATCCAGGCAAGTGGAGAGTATCCCATTACACCCCTGATTTATGCATGGTAGATGGTGGACGCAGCTTTGGGGAGTCAGGAGGTGAGTTATTTGCCGCAGGATTCCTAACCTCGGACATGGTCTGGTAGCCACAATATTTGTATGACTAAACCAGTTCAGTTTCTGATCAATGGTAACCCCCAGGATGTTGACAGTGGGGGAATCAGTGTTGGTAATGCCATTGAATGTCAAGGGTCAATGGTTAGATCTTCTCTTGTTGGAGATGCTCATTGACCGGCACTTGTGTGGTGTGAATGCTACTTGCCACTTGTCAGTCCAAGCCTGGATATTGTCCAGGCCTTGCTACATTTGGACATGAATTGCTTGAGGAGGCACAAATTATATTGAACATTGTGCAATCATCAGCGAACATAACCACTTCTGACCTAATGATGGAAGGAAGGTCATTGATAAAGCAGCTGAAGATGGTTGGACCTAGAACACTACTCTGAGGAACTCCTGTGGTGATGTCCTGGAGCTGAGATGACTGATCTCCAATCACCACAAACTTCTTCCTTTGTGCCAGGTATGACTCTAACCAGTGGAGGGTTTCCCCCGAATCCCATTGACTCCACTTGTGCTAGGGCTCCTTGATGTGATACTCAGTCAAATGCTGCCTTGATGTAAAGGGTAGTCACTCTCATCTCACCTCTGGAATTCAGCTCTTTTGTCTATGTTTGAACCAAGGCTGTAATGAGATCAGGAGCTAAGTACCCCTGGCGCAACCCAAACTGAGCGCCCGTGAGCAGGTTATTGCTGAGTAAGTGCCACTGTTGACGACCCCTTCCTTCACTTTACTGATGATCAAGAGTAGACTGATGGGATGGTAATTGGCCGAAATTAATTTGTCCTATTTCTTGTGTCCAGGACATACCTGAACGATTTTCCACATTGCTGGTTAGATGCCAGTGTTGTAGCTGTATGGAACAGCTTTGCTAGGGGTATGGCAAATTCTGGAGCACAAATCTTCAGTACTATGCTGGAATATTGATAGGGCCCATTGCCTTTGCAGTATCCAGTGCCTTCAGCCATTTCTTAATATCACGTGGAGTGAATCGAATTGGCTGAAGACTGACATTCTGAATGCTGGGGACCTCCAGAAGAGGCCAAGATGGATCATCCACTCGGCACTTCTGGCTGAAGATTGTTACAAATGCTACAGTCTTATTTTTTTGTTCTGATGCACTAGGCTCCTCCATCATTGAGAATGGAGATATTTGTGGAGTCAAAGATGAGTGGGAAAGCAAATTGCATGGAAGACACAGAGAGATTTGGATAGGCTTAGTGAGTGGGCAAGGATCTGGCAGATGGAGTATAACGTTGGTAAGTGTGAGGTTATCCACTTGGGAAGGAATAATAGTAAATTGGACTATTATTTAAACGGTGAAAAATTACAACATGCTACTGTGCAGAGGGACCTGGGGGTCCTTGTGCATGAATCACAAAAACTCAGTTTGCAGGTGCAGCAGATAATCAAGAAGGCAAATGGAATGTTGGCCTTTATCGCGAGAGGGATGGAGTATAAAAGCAGGGAGGTCATGCTGCAACTGTACAGGGTACTGGTGAGGCTGCACCTAGAGTACTGTGTACAATTTAAGAAAGGATATATTAGCTTTGGAGGGGTTACAGAGGAGGTTCACCAGGTTGATTCCGGAGATGAGAGGGTTAGCTTGTGAGGAGAGATTGAGTAGACTGGGCCTGTACTCATTGGAGTTTAGAAGGTTGAGGGGGGATCTTATAGAGACATATAAGATAATGAAGGGGCTAAGCAGGGTAGAAGCAGCGAGGTTATTTCCACTTACAATGGAAACAAGAACGAGGGGGCATAGCCTCAAAATACGGGGGAGTCAATTTAGAACAGAGTTGAGGAGGAACTTATCCTCCCAGAGGGTAGTGAATCTTTGGAATTCTCTGCCCAATGAAGCAGTAGAGGCTACCTCGTTAAATGTGTTTAAGTCACAGATAGGTAGATTTTTAACCATTAAAGGAATTAAGGGTTATGGGGAGCGGGCGGGTAAGTGGAACTGAACCCACTATCAGATCAGCCATGATCTTATTGAATGGCGGAGCAGGCTTGAGGGGCTAGATGGCCTACTCCTGCTCCTATTTCTTATGTTCTTATGTTCTCCTCCTCCAGTGAATTGTTTAATTGTCCACCACCATTCATGGCTGGATGTGGCAGGACTGCAGAGCTTAGATCTGATCTGTTGGTTGTGGGATTGCTTAACTCTGTCTATTACTTGCTACTTATGCTGTTTGGCACGCAAGTAGTCCTGTGTTATAGCTTCACCAGGTTGACACCTCATTTTTAGGTATGCCTGGTGTTGCTCCTGGCATGGAACCAGGGTTGATCCCCTGGCTTGGTGGTAATGGTAGACAAGGTGATATGCAGGGCCATGAGGTTACACATTCTGGTTGAGTACAATTCTGCTGCTGCTGACAGCTCACAATTCCTTATGGATGCCCAGTTTTGAGCTGCTAGATCAGTTCAAAATCTATCCTATTTAGCAAGATGGCAGTGACACACAACATGATGGAGGTTACTCTCAGTGTGAAGGCGGGATCTTTTCTCCACAAGGACTGTGCGGTGGTCACTCCTACTGATATTGTCACGGACAGATGTATCTGCAGCAGGCAGATTGGCGAGGATGAGGTCAAGTATGTTTTTTTCTCTTGTTGGTTCCCTCACCAGCTGCCGCAGTTCCAGTCTGGCAGCTATGTCCTTTTGGACCCAACCAGCTCGGTGTGTAGTGGTACTACCAAGCAATTCTTGGTGATGGACATTGACATCCCCACCCAGAGTATATTCTGTGCCCTTGCCACCCTCAGTGCTTCCTCCAAATGGTGTTCATCAGCTGAAGGGGGGACGGTACATGATAATCAGCAAGAGATTTCCTTGCCCATATTTGACTTGATGCCATGAGATTGCAATGGGCCCAGAATCGATGTAGAGAATTCCCATGGCAACCTCCTCCTGACTATACCACTGTACTGCCATCTATGCTGGGTCCGTCCTGCCGGTGGGACAGGACATAACCAAGGAGGGTGATTGCGGTGTCTGGGGCATTACCTGTGAGGTATGATTCCATGAGTATGACTATGTCAGGCTGTTGCTTGACTAGTCTGTAGGTCAGCTCTCCCAATTTTGGTGCAAACCCCCAGATGTTAATAAGGAGGACTTTGCAGTGTCAACAGGGTTTGCTGTTGTCGTTTCCGGTGCCCAGGTTGATGCTGGGTGGTCTGTCCGGTTTCATTCTTCATTGTTCCATTTGTAGAGGTTAAATATAACTAAGTACCTTGCTAGACCATTTCAGAGGGCACTTAAAAGTTGACTACATTGCTGTGGGTCTGAATTCACATGTAGGTCCTGATCAGGTAAGGATGGCAGGTTTCCTTTAGTGAACCAGATGGATTTTTACAACTATCAACATGGTCATGGACATCATTAAAATTTTAATTCCACATATTTTATTGAGTTTTTAAATTCCACCATCTGCCATGGTGGGATTCGAACCTGGGTCACCAGAGTATTACCCCGGTTCTCCGGATTACTATTCCAGCGACAATACCACAGTGCCACCATCTCTCTGACTTTGGGCAGGAGTCCTCCCCCTGTTCAATGGACCCTTTTACCCACCTCCCGTATTCTCCCTCTACCGGGACCCCACCCTTGGACTCCCTAGCTGCTCTTGATCTTTTCATTGAGAACTGTCAGCGTGACATTGGCTGTCTCAATTTCTCTGCCCCTCTCACTCACGCTAACCTTTCTCCACCTGAACTTGCTGCACTCGGTCTTCTTAGGTCCACCTCTGACTTTGTGATCAAACCTGCTGACAAGAGTGGTGCTGTTGTTGTCTGGCATACAGACCTCTACTTCACAGAGACTGAGCGCCAACTCTCAGATACTTCCTCCAACCTCCTCCCGGACCACGACCCCACCACCGAACATCGAGCCATTGTTTCCAACACTGTCACTGACCTCATCGCCTCTGGAGACCTTCCCTCCACAGCCTCCAACCTCATTGACCCCAACCCCACACAGCCCACTTTTACCTTCTTCCCAAAATCCACAAACAGGACTGCCCTGGTAGGCCCCATCATATCAGCATGTTCCTGCCCCAAGAAACTCATTCTTTGCTATCTTGACTCCATTCTCTCTCCCCTTCTCCAGTCTCTTCCCACCTACATTTGTGATTTCCTCTAATGACCGACATCACGTCAAGAATTTCCACTTTCCTGGCCCTAACCACCTCCTCTTCACTATGGATGTCCAATCCCTCCCTCTCCACCCTCCATCCCCACCAGGACAGTCTGAGGAACCTCCAATTCTTCCTCAAGCAGAGGTCTGAACAATTCCTGTCCACCACCACTCTACTCCGACCAGCTGAACTCTTTCTCTCACTCAACAATTTTTCCTTTAACTTCTTTCACTTCCTGTAAACGAAAGGTGTGGCTGTGTGGGGCCCAGTGATGCCTGTCTTTTTGTGGGTTATGTGGAGCATTCATTGTTCCAGTCGTGCTCAGGCCCACGCTCATATCTCTTTATCTGTTACATCACTGACTGTGTTGGTGCCGATTTATCGATTTTGCTTCCAATTCCCACTCCTCTCTCACCTTCACATGGTCCATCTCCCACACTTCACTTCCCTTCCTTGACCTCCCCGTCTTCATTTCTGGTGATAGACTGACCACCAATATTCATTACAAGCCCATCAATTTCCACAGCTACCTTGACTACAGCTCCTCACACCCTGCTTCCTGAAAGAAATCTCATTCTTTCAGTTTCTCCACCTCCATCACATCTATTCCACCTTCAAAAATGGTGCTTCTGACATGTCTGCCTTTTTCCTTAACTGAGGTTTCCCCCACCTGTGGTTGACAGGGCTCTCAACCGTGTCTGACCGACCTACCTCCCACATCCCTTCCTGCCCTTTGAGACAAGATAGGGACTTGTTCTCACTTCCCACCCCACCAGCCTCAAAGAATAATTCTCAGCCATTTCTACCAATTCCAGCATGATGTTACCACCAAACACATCTTCCCCCGCCAGAATCCCGCAGGGACCACTCATTCTGTGACACCTTGGCCCACTCCTCTATCATGCCCAACTCCCTATTCCTTTCCCACAGCACCTTGCATTGCAAGCGCAGAAAGCACCTGCTCCTTTACCTCCTCAAACATTCCTCCTGGTTAAGCACTTGCTTCGATTTGGTCTGTGGTATTTATTGCTCCCAGTGTAGTCTCCTCCACACGGGAGAGACTTAAATGCACACTGGTGCATTTACAGAACACCTCCACTCTGTCCGCATAACCCTGATCACCTGGTCATTTGCCATTTTAATTGACCATCTTGCTCTAATGCCCAATGTCTCTCCTGGGCCTGCTGCAATACTCCAGTCAAATCCAAAGCAAAGTGGAGGAGCAGCATCTCATCTTCTGATTAGGCGCATTAGTCTTCTGGACTTAATATTGAGTTTAACAACTTCAGAGCATGAACTCTCCACTCCACCATGACCTCTCTTTTAATACAATTTATACGCATGCATGCATGCACACACACACACACAAACACACAGACACAAACACACACACAGACACACACACGTACAGACATACACACACACACACAAACACAGACACACACACACCTGCACAAACACACAGACACACACACAAACACACACACACACACAAACACACACACACACGAGCACACACAAACACACACACTCACACACACACACACACCTCACACAAACGCACAGACACACAAACACACTCACACACACACACAAGCACACACAAACACACGCACACACACTCACACACACGCACACACACACACCTCACACAAACGCACAAACACACACAGAAACACACACACACAAACACACACAGACACACACTCACACTACACTCACACATACACACACACATACACTCACACTCACACACACACACACAGACACACACACACACAAACACACACAGACACACACACCCACTCACACTACACTCACACATACACACACACATACACTCACACACACACAGACACACACACATACACACACACTCACACACACACAGACACACACACACACAGATGCACACGGACGCACACAGACACACACACACAGACGCACACACACAGACACACACACACAGACACAGACACACACAGACACACACAAACACACATACACAGACACACACACACAAGCACACACAAACACACACACACACACACACTCACACACACGCACACACACACCTCACACAAACGCACAGACACACAAACACACACTCACACACAAACACACACGCACACACACTCACACACACGCACACACACACACCTCACACAAACGCACAGACACACAAACACACACACTCGCACACACACACTCACACACAAACACAGAAACACACACACACAAACACAGACACACACACACACTCACCCTACACTCACACACACACAGACACACACACATACACACACACTCACACACACACACACATACAGACACACACACACACACACACAGATGCACACAGACACACACAGACGCACACAGACACACACACACAGACACACACACACAGACACACACACACACACACGCAGACACACACCCACACACACAGACACACACAGACACACACACACACACAGACACACACCCACACACACAGACACACACACACAGACACACACACAGACCCACACACACACAGACCCACAGACACACACACAGACACACACACACACACAAACACATCTGTTTTTCTTCTACCTGCTCCATCCTCTCTTAAACTGGATAAAATTCATCACATTCCACCCTCTCTTTAGCTCTGAATGACGGTCATGTGGACTTGAAACAATTCTCTTTCCACAGATGCTGCCAGACCTACTGAGCTTTTCCAACATTTTCTGTTTTTATTTAAGAATATCAAAACTGTTATCTTTGGGTATAATCCTCAACTTCCCAACCAGTGTGGAAAGTCATACAGTTCGTACAAACATATTCCACACAGTTAGTACAAGGATCTAAAACATACTTCACTGAGTTGCATGTGCATGCTTGCAGATGTCTGTGTGCATGTGTGTGCGTGTGCATGCAAGCGTGTGTGTGTGCGTGTAACTGAATATTAAATTTGTGACAGTGGTTATGTATTATGAATAATTACTATTGCTTGTTTAGCTTTCTACTTTTCTTAACGTCTTGATTTCCTGTTGAAACTGGACAACTACCAGAACCTAAGATGGTAATGACAGGGAATAGCATGGCCAATTCTGCTCCTCTCCTACCTGACCTTCCACAGTATTGGCTAGAAGCCAGACTCAAAACTACAACCTTGCAAGTCACTCCTTGTTACTTGTCACTCAATCCTAATTAAGTGGAGGTGAAAACAAGCTCACAGGTTACCTGTGATTTCTGCAACCGCATTATACCACCCAGTCAATGGAGCTAGATGTGGTGAAACAGTTGGATGTTACCCATTCCCTTGGCACATTCCACAAAGGTGTTTGAACATCACACAGACACTGAACACAGATGGAATGTCACATGTCACACTTCAAACTCACACTGAAAAGAAGTTGAGTGAGACTTTTTTCTGTGACATTTACTCTACCTTTGTTTCATGTATAAGGACAGCAGTCTTCTTCAGCGTCTGTTTCTGTGAGAGGCTTCATTGAACTGACCTTAAGGTGTCCATCTTCAGTGGCAGCCTCATGGCATAGTTACATGACTACAGAAAGCCAGAGGTATCAATCAGGCTGCTTGGGGGCGATTCTCCCATCCCGCTGCGCTGCTTTTCTAGTGCAGCGGGCTGAGAGACTCAAGTGAAGGCCGTTTCATGGGCTACCCACTGGGTGGCATTGCCTCCGCGAGTCTCCTAGCGCCGGATTTCTGGCGCCATCAGCTCCGGGCCAGAAATTGCCGTGGGGCTTTATAATTTATTTAAATTCTAATTTTAATATATTTTAAATATCATCAGTGGACCTGGGACTGAAATCTCTGGGCCCCCTAGCGTAACTCCCCCCCTGCCAGATGTGGTTCACTCCAGCAGGGTTTACTATAGCTCTCCACCTGCGGGGAGTTAGTGGCCTGACCCCACTGGAGTGAAGGGGGGCTATCGAGGCATTGCCACATTCACGGTGCCAGCCTGGGACCCCTGGCACTGCCCATGGGGCAACGTGCCAATGCCAATGGGCAATGCCCAGGGGGCCTCTGGGGGGGTGGGGGTGGGATCCTGCTGCCACTCTGCACTCAGGCTGAGAGTTAGAGAGAGGGAGGTCAGCGATCGGGGGGGGGCATTGGGATGAGGAGAGTCAGTCTGCTGGTGTGGTCGGGGTTGCAGGTGGTGTTGGGACTGTGGGGCAGGTTGGGACTGTGGGAGGGGAGGTTGGGCTGTGGTTGGGGGGGCAGGGGGGGGTTCCCGGCTGCTGGTGTTGGGAGGGTGGGGGAAGATTGGGAAATCAGGGCTACGGGGTGGGGACATCAAGACGGGTTGGGGCCGGGGAGAGTGGGGGTCAAGGCTGGCTCGGGGGGGGGGGGGGGGGTCGTATGGCGAGTGATGAGGGGTAGCGGGGCTGGCCAGCTCAATTCCCGGCCAGCGATTGGGAGGCTGGCAGTGCGGGGCTACTGCGTATGCACCAATTTTGGTGCTGACAGATCGGCGCATACACAGTAGCCCGCTCAGCACTATGCTGCCGGTCTCTCCAGCGGGAATAGGCCCAACCCACTGAATTGCAGCATGATTCACGCTGAGGCACTCTGCAGTGCACAGAGTGCGGGAGAATCATTTTGAAACTCATGCTGAAAAAAACCAGTGGGATTTACTCCAGTTTTTACGCAAATTTGACACTTAGAATTTCTTTGGGAGAATTACTCCCGTTATGTTTCAAAATCCAGCATCCTCCTTCCCATCTCAAACAAAGGATAGAAACAATCTTGGAGATTTTAAGATCATTAAAGGATTTGAAAGAGTAATTAGACAGAAATAATTTTTCTAGTTGGGAAGTTAGGACAACTTTAAAATTAGAGTTAGATCATTTAGGAGTGAAATCAGGAAGCACGTTTTCACACCAAGGGTAAGGGAAGTCTGGAACTCTCTATCTCAAGAGCTATTGAGGCTGGTGTGACATTACTGTGCCTTTAAGAAAGCTTTTTTTAAAAACCATGATTTCTGTAGCTCTCACAGCTTCAGTGTTTTCTCAGCTCACAGCCGTTGCTGATCTCAGTGCTGCTGGGTTGGCTACCAGATGTCTCTTTGTTGCTCCTTAAGTGGTTGGGATGGGAGTGGTTTGTTTTTACTTTGGCATTTTTTAATAACTCTGCATTTATTGTTAGGAGGGGGAAAAAAACTGGTTGGCAGGTCAGGTGACAGGAGATCTTTCATTTTCAGTTCTGAGCGACAGTTTAGTTTTTAGAAGGGACAGCAAGCTAAAAAGGAGTGTTTTCTCTCCCTCTGTTTATTTTGGAAATTCCGCTGCTTATCTGAAAGCAAGGTCTTGCCTTCCTGCAGTAAAAAAACTACGGTTGGTTGCTTGACCAGAGAGTCTCTCCCTGGGGTTCTAAGAAGGTGTTTTGACTTCAAACTGTTCGGAGTGAATCCAGAGAACTGCAGACTTAGAACATAGAACATAGAAAGCCACAGCACAAACAGGCCCTTCGGCCCACAAGTTGCGCCGATCATATCCCTACCTCTAGGCCTATCTATAGCCCTCAATCCCATTAAATCCCATGTACTCATCCAGAAGTCTCTTAAAAGACCCCAACGAGTTTGCCTCCACCACCACCGACGTCAGCCGATTCCACTCACCCACCACCCTCTGAGTGAAAAACTTACCCCTGACATCTCCTCTGTACCTACCCCCCAGCACCTTAAACCTGTGTCCTCTCGTAGCAACCATTTCAGCCCTTGGAAATAGCCTCTGAGAGTCTACCCTATCCAGACCTCTCAACATCTTGTAAACCTCTATCAGGTCACCTCTCATCCTTCGTCTCTCCAGGGAGAAGAGACCAAGCTCCCTCAACCTATCCTCATAAGGCATGCCCCCCAATCCAGGCAACATCCTTGTAAATCTCCTCTGCACCCTTTCAATGGCTTCAACATCTTTCCTGTAATGAGGTGACCAGAACTGCGCGCAGTACTCCGAGTGGGGTCTAACCAGGGTCCTATAAAGCTGCAGCATTATCTCCCGACTCCTAAACTCAATCCCTCGATTAATGAAGGCTAGTACGCCGTACGCCTTCTTGACCGCATCCTCCACCTGCGAGGCCGATTTAAGAGTCCTATGGACCCGGACCCCAAGGTCCTTCTGATCCTCTACACTGCTAAGAATGGTACCCTTCATATTATACTGCTGCTTCATCCCATTGGATCTGCCAAAATGGATCACTACACACTTATCCGGGTTGAAGTCCATCTGCCACTTCTCCGCCCAGTCTTGCATTCTATCTTTGTCTCGCTGCAACTTCTGACATCCCTCCAAACTATCCACAACACCACCTACCTTGGTGTCGTCAGCAAACTTACCAACCCATCCCTCCACTTCCTCATCCAGGTCATTTATGAAAATGACAAACAGCAAGGGTCCCAGAACAGATCCCTGGGGCACTCCACTGGTCACTGACCTCCATGCAGAGAAAGACCCCTCCACAGCCACTCTCTCCCTTCTGCAGGCAAGCCAGTTCTGGATCCACAAGGCAACAGCCCCTTGGATCCCATGCCCTCTCACTTTCTCAAGAAGTCTTGCATGGGGGACCTTATCGAACGCCTTGCTGAAGTCCATATAGACCACATCCACCGCTCTTCCTTCGTCAATGTGTTTGGTCACATTTTCAAAGAACTCAACCAGGCTCGTAAGGCTTCAACCAAAGGACTCAATTTCCAGTATCACGTGAGCATTAGGCTTTGCTGTGTTGAACTTGCTTAAAGGATTTTGTCTAGGAAAGGTTTTGGTTTTGATTGGAACATCTTAGATATATTCATTAAGAGTTATACATTACAGTGTTCTTTTGTTTTTTGCTTGTAATTGATGAAAGTTCTTGCTAATTTTCTTACTGTACATGTTTACTATATTCTTAAATGAACTTTGTTTGATAAAAGCTCCCTAGTGGGTCATTTGAATCATACCTGAAGTGCAACATATCATGCTTATCCCTAGCCAACTTCAAGATGCAAAACTTATGATCCAGGCGGCCTCCATAAAACACTTTGGAGTTTCTGACCTGAACCATAACACTGGAGCTACTGAAAATTTCAAAATTGCAAAAGAAAGATTTTCATTTAAGTGCAAGGGATATGAAGCAAAGATGGGTAAATGAAGTCAGGGTGCAAAACAGCCATGATTCATTGAATAGCAGAATAGGCTCAAAGGACTGAATGGCCTACTCCTGTTCCTATATTGCTGGATCTGTGTACGAAGCTTCTCTGTGTGCGCTCACATGTGTGAATGTGTGATCAGGTGCTTGATTTGAGACAAAGTGGTGGAGAGGAGATCAACTTTTCTTAGTTTTTAAAACACTGGTGAGAAATGGTGATGAGCTGACCTGATTGTGTTGTCTCGCATACCTTTTCCATAAAGGCAGTGTGATTTGTCTTCACTGATTGGTCTCTCTTTTATCATTGTACGTTACTGAACTTCCATCACCCCTGATCCTACAAATTTCATGTCAACTGGCTCATTTTACATTTTGGATTTTGTTTGTAAGTTCCTTGCCTTAACAGTCTGGGAATGATGAGTAATCGTCACAGCAACACTCCTCAATCCAAGTGTTAATAAACTTGTAAAGCAGCCCATCCATGAGAGAGCCCTGTCCATTTGTAACTAAGCAACTGTAGATAGTTCTGTACTGATGTCACTCACAGACGTAGCTGGGCCAGTTAAGCTGATGGGGTTTCTGTGTTCCAAATCCCACTGTGTAACAGGAAGTGCTGTTGGGCCTGGTGCTGATGGGCAGAGTATATCTAAAAAAATGTTCAAGTGAATTATTGGCATCCAGCAAGGATGCAGCATGTTGGAATCTTGATACCCTTGTCTTAATTCTCCAGCCCACCAATATCCCATGCTCAGCTATGCTGCTCTGGATAGTGACGAGCAGGGTACAGGTTCCCTGCAGAATCTTCACTGCACCTTCCTGTACATGCAAAGAACATACAAATTAGGAACAGGATTAGGTCACTTGGCCCCTCACCATTCGATAAGATCATGGTTAATCTAATTTAACCTCGACTTCACATTCCTGCCTACCCCTGATAAACTTTGATTCCCCCTTGCTTATCAAGAATCTAACTGCTTTTGCCTTAAAGATATGCAAAGACTCTGCCTTAACCACCTTTTGAAAAAGATAATTCTCTCAGAATCTGATCTGATTCCATTCAGTCACCTCATACTCTTCTAAACTGCAGTGGATACAAGCCTAACCTGTCCAACCTTTCCTCAAAGGACAACCCTCCCATTCCAGATATCAGTCTGATAAACCTTCACTGAACTATTTACGATGTATTTACATATTTCCTTAAACAAGGTGAGCAAAATGGCATGGTGGCACAGTGGTTAGCACTGCTGCCTCACAGTGCCAGGGCCCCGGGTTCAATTCCGGCCTCGGGTGACTGTCAGTGTGGGGCTTGCACATCCTTTCCATGTCTGCGTGGGTCTCCTTCGGGTGCTCCGGTTTCCTCCCACTGTCCAAAGATGTGCCAGTTAGGTGGATTGGCCCTGCTAAATTGACCATTAGTGTTAGAGGGATTAGTAGGGTTATGGGGATAGGGCTTAGGTGGGATTGTTGTCAATGCAGACTTGATGGGCTGAATGGCCTCTTTCTGCACTGTAGGGTTTATATATGATTCTAATTCTATGATTCTATAATTCTAATTCGCAATACTCCAGATGTGGTCTCACCAATGTTCTGGATAACTGAAGCATAACCTCATATCCCCTCGGAATCAACAATAACATCCTATTAACTTTGCTAATTACTTGCTGCGCTTGCATACTAACTTTTGTAATTTATGCACTGGAACACCCAGATCCCTCTGCATCTCAGAGCTCTGCAATCTCTCACCACTTAGAAAATAAGCTTATTTTTTATCATCTTGTCAAAATTGACAATCTTATATTTCCCATTTGCTCTATTTGCCAGATTTTTGCCCACTCACTTAACCTATCTATATCCTTTCATAGTCTCCTTATGTCCACTTCACAACTTACTTTCCTACCTATCTTTGTGTCATCGACAAACTTAGCAACCATATCATCGGTCCCGTCATCCAAGTCATTTATATACATTGTACGAGATAAAGCCCCGGCACTGATCCCTGTAACAGATACTTGTTGCATCCTGCTAACCAGAAAATGACCCATTTATGCCTACTCTCTGTCTCCTGTTATCTGGCCAATCTTCTATCCATGCCAATATGTCATCCCCCTACACTAGAGCAGCACAGTAGGCTGGGAGACATCAGCGGAGGCATTTAGCGACTCCCCGCTAGACACCACGGTCTCTGCACGTCTCCGGGGGCTGGATTTCTGGCATTGTCAGCTCTGCGCCGATTTCCGGCATGGAGCTGATTTGAATATTATAATGCTGATTCTAATCTCATTAGCGGGCCCGGGACTGACGTCTCCAGGCCCACTAGCCTCTCTACCCCATCCCCTCCAGGAGTGTTCACTCCGACAGGTTTACAACAGCTCCCCACTAATGGGGAGCTGGCGGCTTGACCCCGCTGGAGTGAAGAGAGGCCATGGAGGCCCCAACGGAAGGTCAGGGGCCAGGAGGATGCCCCTTATACATTGCCAGCCTGGCAGTGCCAGCCTGGCCCTCTGGCACTGCCCAAGGGGCAAATGGCAATGCCCATCGGGCATCAGGGCTGGCCCGGAGACATCCGGGAGGCCAGCAAGCAGTGTGTGGGGGGATTGGAGGGGCAGCAATGGGAGGTAGCTGTGCTGGCCAGTGATCGAGCTGGCCAGCGATCGAGCTGGCCAGCGATTGGGAGGCTGGCAGTGCGGGGCTACGGCGCATGCGCCAATCTCTGCTCTGACAGATTGCTGCATGTGCAGTGGTCCACTCAGCGCTATGATGCCAGCCTCTCCAGCGGGAATTGGCCCCGCCCCCAGATTTTCATTGTGAATCTCGCATCATGGGAGTTACTCCAGTTTTTACATGAATTTGGCACTTAGAATTTTTTGGGGAGAATCCCGGCCCATGAGTTTTTATTTTTGCCAATAATCTTTGGTGAGGTAAATGATCAAATGCCTTCTGAAATCTAAGTACAGTACATCCACCAGATCCCTGCTATCCACAGCACTGGTGTTCCAATAAATCAGTTAAACATGATTTCCCTTTCACAAAACCATGTTGACTCTGCCTGATTACCTTGAATTTATCTAAGTGCCCTGCTATAAAATACTTAATAATAGCTTCTTTATTTTCCCTGTGACAGGCTATCCACAGGTTAACTGACCTATAGTTTCTTGCTTCCTGTCTCCTTCTCTCTCTTTGAATAAAGGAGTTACACTTGCTACTTTTGGATTCGAAAGGAATCTTCCCCGGATCTAGGGAATTTTGGAAAATTAAAACCAACTCATCAACCATCTCACTAGCCACTTCTTTTAAGACCTTCAGATGAAACCCATCAGGACATAGGGATTTGTCAACCCACAGATCCAACAATTTGCTAATTACCACTTCCATGGTAATTCTAATTTTCTTGAGTTCCTCCCCCACTTTTGATTCCTGACTTATAGGTCGATATAAACCTGCAGACAATAAACCTGCCTAATGATTATCAACTACTTCCTCCTTCTAACTCCCACCCTTGTAGAATCTCAGCCTAATTAATGAGCGTTGACAGCCTACTGGGATGTGGGAACCAGCAGAATTGGTCTGATCCTGGCCACAGTCAATATTCCACACTCTCCAGTCAATATCCCACACTCACCAGTCAATATCCCACACTCTCCGGTCAATATCCCACACTCTCCAGTCAATATCCCACACTCACCAGTTAATATCCCATACTTTGCAGTCAATATCCCATACTTTCCAGTCAATATCCCACACTCACCAGTTAATATCCCATACTTTCCAGTCAATATCCCACACTCTCCAGTCAATATCCCACACTCAGCAGTTAATATCCCATACTTTCCAGTCAATATCCCATACTTTCCAGTCAATATCCCACACTCACCAGTCAATATCCCACACTCACCAGTCAATATCCCATACTTTCCCCCCCAGTCAATATCCCACATTCACCAGTCAATATCCCACACTCTCCAGTCAATATCCCACACTCACCAGTAGGAGTCATTCTATAGAGATCAGACACAAGTCCCTGGGCTCATTTTTGCCCCTTACTGTCCACAGGTACCGAGGACAATGGTTTCACCTTACTGCCATTGGGATGAATTCATCTAACGCGGCAAAGTTTAGAGACTTTGAAACTAGGCTCTGTATGGCTCCATACTTCAAATCAAAAAAAAGCAGTTCTATTAAAGTTGTAAATAGATAACTCCCTGAGGCTTCACAGTGGGAATCTACAATTTTCAATTGAGAAATCCAATAAATATTCATTAGCAGCTTTATATTGTGCGCCGGCCAAGAGATCGTATGCTGAAGGTTACTGAATTTTATTAATATGCAAATATGACTGATGGGGATTAATATATTTCACAGAAACCAGGGACTCTTTCCGTAGGTCTAATTAACAACAGCAATTGTAACAGAAAATCTTTTGCCTTCCTTTCCACAGCAACAGGAATTTGAAAGGAAAACAATTGAAAACACTGATATCTCCATCATGAAAAATTCTCTGGTCAGGTACAGCACAGGTTAGACACAACAACAATCTGCATTTATAAAACACATTTAATCTAATAAAATATCCCAAGTTATTTCACAGGAGTGTTTGCAAACACAATTTGGCATGAGCTGCATACAGAGGTAGTCAGTCAGGTAATCAAAAGCCTGGTAAAAGAGGTAAGTTTTAAGGAACGTCTTAAGGGAGAAGGGAAATAGAAAGACAAACAAGGAGGCATAGGGAGGGGGAGATCCAAAGCTTACAGACCATACAACTCAAGCATGGCCACTAATGGTGGGGTGAAATTAGTAATGCCGCGAAGCCAGAATTAGATGAGCATAGAGGTTAGGCCGTGCTGTGGAGTTGGAGATAGTTACAGATATAGGAATAGATAAGGCAATGGAAGGATTGGAAAATAAGGATGAACATAGCCTTCTGCATGTTCCTATAGAACATCATCCTTCCAGGCACTACACTCCAACCCTCTTAACAATCCTCTATGTGAAATAACTTACCCTGATTTCCTTTCTAGTTTTTTTGTTTATTATTTGAAATCTATGACCCCTGGTTAATGATTCCACTAACCTGAGGACATCATTTCTCCTTAATTGCTTCACCAAGATCATAATTTTGAATCTCAAAGAACAAAGAAAATTACAGCACAGGAACAGGCCCTTCGGCCCTCCAAGCCTGCACTGACCATGCTGCCCGACTTAACTAAAACCCCCTACGCTTCCGGGGACCATATCCCTCTATTCCCATCTCATTCATGTACTTGTCAAGACGCGCCTTAAAAGTCACTACCGTATCCGCTTCCACTACCTCCCCCTGCAACAAGTTCCAGGCACCCACCACTCTCTGTGTAAAAAATCTGCCTCGTATAGCTCTTCTAAAACTTGCCCCTTGCACCTTAAACCTGTGCCTCCTAGTAATTTTCACTGCTCCAGGAAGAACAATCCCAACTCTCCACATAGCTCAAGACTCTCAGCCCTGCTATCATCTTGATGATGAGACCTTGACAAAATGTGGTGCCCAGAATTGGACACAATACTTTAGATGAGGCCTAACCAGTGATTTGCAAAGATTTAGCGTGATTCTTTTTATATTCAATGGCCCTATTTACAAAGCCAAACATCCGTACACTTTTTCAATTACATTCTCAACTTGCCTTGCCATCTTCAAGGATTTGTAAATATGAACCCCCAATTCCCTGTGAACTTGCATCTCCTCAAAACGGTACAGTTTAGATTATACACGTATCCAAGTTGTTTCATCAAAATGTGCATCACTTCATATTTATACACAATAAATTGCTTCCTCAATGTCCATCCCCCCATTTCACCAGCCTGTCTCTGTCTTCCTGAAGTCTGCTGCTGTCCTCCTCACAAGTTTTATATCATCCACAAACTTCAAAATTATGCTCCTTGTACCCAAGTACAAGTCATTCATGCATAACCAAGAAAAGTAATAGTCCTAATATTGACCCCTGAGGGACCTCACTGTACTCTTCCCTTCAATCTAACGAAAAACATTCATTCACTACCACACACTCTCCTCTGGTCTCTCAGTCAATTACATGCTCAAGATATGACTATCCCTTTAATGCCATACATTTCTACTTTCCAAGTCAGTCTGTTATAAGATAATTTATCAAATGGCATTTAAATGTCCATATGTACTACATCTACTGCACAACCTTCACCGATCTACTTGATCACTTCATCAAAGAACTCAATCAGGTTAGTCACACACCATTTTCCTTTAACCATTCTATTCCAGCTGTCCATTATTAAACTCCTCTGAAATGGGAATTATTTTTTTCTTGTTAATAGACTATTGTAATTTTTCCACCAATGTCATGAGACTCATTGGACTGTAGTTACCGTGCTTCTTACTTATTAAGGGTATAACATTTACAATTGTCCAGTCTTCAGGGTACCACTCAAATATGCAAAGAGGATTGGAAGATTGTGGTCAGAACTTCTGCAATCTCAATTCTAACTTTCCTCAACATCCTAAGATCAAGCTAATCTAGACCAGGTGACTTGTTAATTTTGAGGGACACCAATTTATTTAGCACCTCCTTTCCATCTATTTTTATCCTATCTAATATCCACCGCTCCTTTACTCTCCACTGGGAAATTAACTTCATTCTCCTCTTTTGTGTAAAAATGACTTTTGTTTTTCATTTTTAAGATGAATTGTGACTTTCCAGACTCCACTTGGATGACATTTGACTAATAGGGAACCTGGTGAGTCACGTTCTTGCAATTTTCAATACTCTTTAGACAGGCCAGGTGTATCATGTCTGTCTTGTCAGCCCCATCATATTTTGCTTATTGCCTTTCTGAATGTTCCACAACTACCATCCTGCGTGATCGAGACTGAGGATTTGCCAAACATATCACATTGCTGTCATCGGCACATCTGACAGATCAATGAAAATTAAAATCTCCATGAATAGAACATTTTATTTTCTGAAATGACTTTCATTCTCTCCTATTCTCAGGATCGGTGATACCCTGTGACCTTAATTCAAAACAATTGACCTGAATTCTGACTCCTGAACCCTCTGTAATCATTGTGACTGAATAGTGGCAGGAGCAGACTCAGCAGACGTACCCTCATGGGTTGGAAAGCCTACAGACACTCAGTTCCCAGGCTGGAAACGTTTTTTTTAGTTGAGATTCTCCCTGTTTGGTTTCAAATAATTTGTCATTGATATATATCATGATCTTGATTTGCAGTTAGATTCGGCCACAAGGAATTAAATCCCATGGGCGTACTGTTTGGGATGGTGTTTTGTTCAATTAGTTGTGGTTGCAGATGAAAAAGCTATCAAAAATGTGCACTGTGACAATACGATAATAGCTTTCAGACAACTGGGAGTCATTTAACACGTTTCAAAGTTGTTTGCAACCCTAATGCAAAAATTGTGTTCATCCAAGGTCCCCAGCAAGGGATTAAACAGCTTTAAGAGAAGCTAAACAGATAATGGGCCAAATCTTTGATGGAACGGTAATCACTGTCAGTTTAACACTCTGCTCCTATTTTCCTACTTAGTCTAGAGGTTCACACTTCTCGCCAGGACCTCCGACCCAGTCCTGCTGAGAATTGCGGAGTGTAGCTACAGTGTGGAAGCGTTGGGGGAAATTACAGCACTAGCTCGTAGTCATGTGGTCATGGGGTGGTGTGAGGGAGGATGTTAAGGGTGGGTGTGGAGAGGGTAGTCGAGTGATCTTGGGTAGCCAGGTTGTCAGGGATTTTGCGGTAGTCAGTGAGGCGGGGAGGGCATTCATGGGGTCAGGTTGTGGGGGCTAGTTAGGGATGTGGGTCCTTGGGTGGTTGGAGGTTGGGAGGTGGTTGTGTGGGGTGGGTGGGTAGTGGGGGGGAAGGGGGGTAGTCAGAGTGCAGTCAGATGGTGGAGAGTTACTCGAGGGATGGGAGAGATAGTCAGGTGAAGGGTTGGGGTTAGTCAGGATGGAGGCAAGGGATCAGTAGTGTAATTACCAGGAGTGAGAACTTGTTTCAATCCTTCTAACTTTTCCCGGGTAACTATTCTGCTAAGAGAGAGGCAGAACCATCCAAAGCCCATAACTTTAAATTGGAGTTTCAGAGGGTCTCAGATGCAGGGTAATTTTCCAATGGAAGTTGAAACTTCCTGAACAATTCCCATGCATTCTTGCACGGGGACTTCTGAGCTGTCCCTCAATGCATCTTGTGGGGTACGTCCGTGGTACGACCCCCCCTGCCCCACCCCGCCCTGCCCCGCCCCAAGAATGGAAACTCTGAGCCTCAGTATTAGTTGCTGTCTCCTGTCCCATAGAGTTCTCCTTCAAGTCTGCAGTTTTGATTTGCAGCTTGAGGGGCCAATCATTGACACTCAGCTCAGAGGGGTAGGGGGTCGAGGGTGTGGCTGGTGGTCAGATGTTATTTTGTTTTGTCAGTGTCTCTTTTTCAGATAGAGTCCCTCTGAAACAGCTTTGAGTCTCAAAGAGTTTGGGTGAGAAAAATCACTCTTGTTTTCTAAGGTTACTGCAGTCAGCTCTGGGAGCTCAGGATTTTGTAAAGTGAGTTCAACTCACAACAAAAGGTGAATCAATTGAAAATGAATTCCACTGTTTGATAGGCTCTGCTGTGATACCCTCCAAAGTCAACCAAAGCTGAGAGAGACACACACCAATCCCACTCTCTGTTATCTAAGCCTTAAATTAATTCATTTTTTTTGTATTAAAGATGCGAATAACGTTCATGCTTAATGCTGAGGGAGTGCTGCACTGTCCCATGTGCAGTGCTGAGGGAGAGCTGTACTGTTACATATGCAGTGCTGAGGGAGTGCTGCACTGTCCCATTTGCAGTGCTGAGGGAGAGCTGTACTGTTACATATGCAGTGCTGAGGGAGTGCTGTGTTGTCACATGTGCAGTGCTGAGGGAGTGCTGTACTGTCACATGTACAGTGCTGAGGGAGTGCTCCACTGTCATGTACAGTGCTGAGGGAGTGCTCCACTGTCATGTGCAGTGCTGAGGGAGTGCTACACTGTCACATGTGCAGTTCACTACTAGTTAAGGTGAAGAGCAACCAAAGTGAGACTAAGTCAAAACAGCAAGTGTTAAATGGCAGAATCTATGGAGAGAGAAACAGAGTTAATGTTTTGAGTTGAATATGTCTCCTCATTAGAACCGATGGCCAATACTCTCTGAATGAACCAATAGGGAGAAGTAAGAAGGCTCACAACACCAGATTAAAGTCCAACAGGTTTATTTGGTAGCACGAGCTTTTGGAGCGCTGCTCCTTCATCAGGTGAGTCAGGGGACTCTGGAGACAATTCCTCTGTTGATTTCCCAGTGTGGTTTATGTCTGTCCCCTCTCTTAATTTCACTTAATCTTTGTCCTCCCTGATGTCATGGACTCTGCTTCTCCATCTCAGGCAGTTCAGCAACAAACGTCTGAACCACACGTTTGGTCCCATTTTGCAGTCTCCATGGAAACGGATCAAACTGGATTTGGAATAGCTCCGTACAGATTCATCAATATTCACTGCAGACTGGTTTGCTCAAGTTATAGATGTCCCCTCGAGGTCCCCAAATAAATCTTGGTCACTCAGATCTGTGTCCCTATATGCCACGGACCACTTCTCCCAGCCCACATCACAATCTCTTCAGTCCAGTATTTGCCTTGTCCCCAGCAACAAGTCTGCCCTGGTCACAGTTCACAAAGATGTGTAACAGTGTTAGTGTCTCTTTTCTTCATCGATTTTCTCCAGCTCACAACACAATCCTGTCTTCCTCCAGCCCCTTTCCACCAATCCCGGTGCACTGTCCATCCATCTACTGTATTGTCTTGTCTGTACACCTGCCTCACTTTGCTTCTCCCACACACTCACTCATGCATGGCAGAAGATTCCACCCTTCACCGTCTCCCTTTCCCAAACACCACCGTATCCTCGCCCTGGCTGTGTGCAGTTTGGAGATACTGCTGGGGGAAGGGCATTGTAATCAGCCCTGTCAACACACGCAGTTGTTAATCGCCTCCTTGTGGTTGGACATGGGGGCAGAATTGATAGAGATCTCGTATAGGACATACCTTTCTTGTTTCCCTTCTCTCTCTCTTCTGTGTGCATCTCTTTCTCTGTCTCTCCATCCCCATCTTTATCTTATATTCTGCTTTCACTATTTCTCTTTGTCTGTCTCTTTCTGTGCCTGTCTATCAATGACTGTTTCCTTACTCTCTTTCTCTGCTTCTGTCTATCTGTATGTCTTTCTCTCTGTTTCTCATTCTGTCTCTATCTTTCTGTGTTTATTTCTCTCTCGCTCTGTTGGACACAGACAAATGGTAAGTTTTGACCAAACATATTTGTTTGTTTCAATCACTACTTTCCTCTCGCTGTCCAGTGCAAGCCTTCACCTTAGAAAACTGTCTGCTAGGCTGCAGTCTGCAGTCATTCCGCTACCTCAGACACCAATTCTAAGCCTGTCTGCTCATTAAAATCATTTGTCTTCATCTAACCTTTAGATAATAGTTTCTTGAGTGATTGTAGATCATTTATTTCCTGATATTCATGCCTATTTTTATCACTAACAATTGTCTGTCCTGTTCCTTTTAATTGATGATGTTTTTTATTCTATTGATTGTAAAATTTCAGGTGTATTGTCTGCTGGAGGAATAAACCGGGCTGTAATTTCCACCAGGAATTGATTGTTTGCCTGACCTTTAATGAAGCAGGAGTGTTGTTGGCAGTGGTTCAGTTACTCACTCACAGTGCCCAATCCAAACAGCTCTGTTGCTGCTTCAATGTCTGGAACATTGCACTTACCCTTCGTTCCAGGTGGAAGTTGTGTTCCTCAGTTTACAGCGATCCTTGAGCCTTTTTTCGTACCCCTAGTTATGACAAGAACTCTTGGCTCAGCATGACCCTTGACCCTGTATGGGACCCTGGGCCCCACTGCAACCCTCAATAAGATGCTCCTTAAAACCTACCTCTTTGACCAAGGTTTTGATCTTCTGTCCTGATAGCACCTTCTGGGGTTTGGGGCGAACATGTTGATGGATAAATTCTTTTGAAACAGCACGGGACAATCATTCCATGTTAAGTGGGGTTATATAAAGGCAAGTTGTTGTTGTTGTCAACCAAACAAAATTTCTACACAATGCTGGTTTGGCTGAATTGGTTGCTCTTAGAGCACTGAGTCAGAAACTCCAACAGCGTCCACACAGGCAGCCAGTAGAGTTCTGAGGGAGTGCTGCAGTGCTGAGAGAGTGCTGAGGGAGAGCTGCACTGTCGCACGTACAGTGCTGAGAGAGTGCTGCACCGTCACATGTACAGTGCTGAGGGAGAGCTGCACTGTCACACGTACAGTGCTGAGGGAGTGCTGCACTGTCACATGTACAGTGCTGAGGGAGTGCTGCACTGTCACACGTACAGTGCTGAGGGAGTGCTGCACTGTCACACGTACAGTGCTGAGGGAGTGCTGCACTGTCACATGTACAGTGCTGAGGGAGTGCTGCACTGTCACACGTACAGTGCTGAGGGAGTGCTGCACTGTCACACGTACAGTGCTGAGAGAGCGCTGCACTGTCACACGTACAGTGCTGAGGGAGTGCTGCACTGTCACATGTACAGTGCTGAGGGAGTGCTGCACTGTCACACGTACAGTGCTGAGGGAGTGCTGCACTGTCACATGTACAGTGCTGAGGGAGTGCTGCACTGTCACACGTACAGTGCTGAGGGAGTGCTGCACTGTCACACGTACAGTGCTGAGAGAGCGCTGCACTGTCACACGTACAGTGCTGAGGGAGTGCTGCACTGTCACATGTACAGTGCTGAGGGAGTGCTGCACTGTCACACGTACAGTGCTGAGGGAGTGCTGCACTGTCGCACGTACAGTGCTGAGAGAGTGCTGCACCGTCACACGTACAGTGCTGAGGGAGTGCTGCACTGTCACACATACAGTGCTGAGAGAGCGCTGCACTGTCGCACGTACAGTGCTGAGGGAGAGCTGCACTGTCACATGTGCAGTGCTGAGGGAGTGCTGCACTGTCACATGTACAGTGCTGAGGGAGTGCTGCACTGTCACATGTGCAGTGCTGAGGGAATGCTACACTGTCACATGTGAGGTGCTGAGGGAGTGCTGCATTGTCACATGTGCAGTTCACTACTAGTTAAGGTGAAGAGCAACCAAAGTGAGACTAAGTCAAAACGGCAAGTGTTAAATGGCAGAATCTATGGAGAGAGAAACAGAGTTAATGTTTTGAGTTGAATATGTCTCCTCATTAGAACTGATGGCCAATACTCTCTGAATAAACCAATAGGGAGAAGTAAGAAGGCTCACAACACCAGATTAAAGTCCAACAGGTTTATTTGGTAGCACGAGCTTTTGGAGCGCCGCTCCTTCATCAGGTGAGTCAGGTGACTCTGGAGACAATTCCTCTGTTGATTTCCCAGTGTGGTTTATGTCTGTCCCCTCTCTTAATTTCACTCAATCTTTGTCCTCCCTGATGTCATGGACTCTGCTTCTCCATCTCAGGCAGTTCAGCAACAAATGTCTGAACCACACGTTTGGTCCCATTTTGCAGTCTCCAGGTGCAGTGCTGAGGGACAGCTGCATTATCACATGTGCAGAGGTGAGGGACAGCTGCACTGTCACATGTGCAGTGCTGAAGAAGAGCTGCACTGTCACGGATGCGGTGCTGAGGCAGTGCAGCACTGTCACATGTGCAGTGCTAAGGGAGAGCTGCAGCATCAACAGTGCTGCAGTGCTGAGGGAGAGCTGCACTGTCACATGTGCAGTGCTAAGGGAGAGCTGCAGCATCAGCAGCGCTGCAGTGCTGAGGGAGAGTTGCACTGTCACAGTGATGCGCGACAATCAAGCACGTGGAACAAGGCTTCAGCTATTGAAGGCTTTTATTAGCAAACAATGGAACTAACTAACACGAGTACACCAGTTCAGACTGGAGGGGTCCCGCCGGAGCAGAGGGTCTTATACCTCTCCCCAGGAGGCGGGGCCCGACCGGGATGTGCCATAACAACATTTACCACAGGTAAACACCCTAACCCAACAACATTATACAACCCCCACAGTGGCAACACCCTAACCCAACAGTAACATAGGAACAACCCACAGTGGTAACCAACGATGGTTCACCACACACAGGTGCAGTGCTGAGGGAGTGCTGCTTTGTCAGTGGTGCAGTGCTGAGGGAGAGTTGCATTGTCATATATGCAGTGCTGAGGAAGTGCTGCACTGTCACGTGCAGAGATGAGGGAGAGCTGCACTGTCACATGTGCAGTGTTGAGGGAGAGCTGCACTGTCGATGGTGCAGTGGTGAGGGCATACTACACTATTGCAGACACAATGTTGGAAGAACGCTGCATTTCTGGAGACACTACTGTCAGGCTGTCATTATTGAAGGAGCGTTGTATTGTCGGAAGGACAGTACTGAGAGAACGCTAAGCTGTTGGAGGGGCTACACTGAGGAAGTGCTGCTCTGTTGGAAGAACTGTGCTGAGACAGCAATTCACTGGCACGATTATGGTTTTCGAAGGAATAATTAAACTGAGGCCCCATTTGCCCCCTCAGATGGATGGAAAAGATTCCCTGGAACTATTGAAAGATGGATGGGGAATGTTCCCTGGTATCTGGCAAATATTTTGTACATCTGAGTCAATGTTTGGTGCCTTTAGTTCCGGCCATTCACTGAGCACTCTCGCATTTGGTGTAAGAAGTAGTAAATTAAAGGTAAGTAGTATAACAAAATGATTCTTAGCAAGAAGGTAGTCACAATCTATTCTTACAAAGACTGGCTCCGGGCTCTCCAGTTGATTGGGCTGCTTCCCCTGATTGTTTGTTGACAGTCACTGCTTCTTCTACTGCTTTTGGGTCTAACCATGTGCCGTATTAGGTGACTGATTAGTTTACCCTCAAGTAGGATAAACCTTATCTGAGCTAATCTGATTAGTTTATTATTATTTTATTATTGACTTGATTAGTTGACCATTATTTCATTATTGCGTATTACTGTATTGTTAATTTACATGTCTCTCATGCATGATGCTTTCCCTTATTAAGCAGAAGATCCTTTAATGACCATGGTTAACATAACATAGTTCTTTATCTTTGCTATTGTCTTATTATGGAGTTCAGCAGATAAAAAATCTTTATCCAAACTTCCAATCAACCAAAGGTCAGAATACTCTCTAGCCCAAGATTTCACAACAGTTTGACATTTCTTTTCATTCATCGCCGCCGCCGCCGCCACCCCCACCAGTACATCAGACTAAATTATTAAAATTATGCCTCGTTTCTCAGTATTTCCAAAATTCATACTTTCATACTCACCTACAATTTATCTCTCAGCCGACATCACGGAACAGCCTCAGCTATAAATTATTTTGCAACTGGCACCGCTTAAAGCAAACCATCACTACTTAGAGCTAGTCTGCACCTTTTAAAAACAACTCCATACATCACCTTTTTGCCTGCCTTCACCACCAAAGAGATTGATACAGCGCTGACACACACCCAGTGCAATGGTCAATGGCATCTACCCAGAATTCCTCAAGAACCAGGGCCCAAATGGACGAACATGGTTGCCACACTCGCTTCAAACATCCCTGACACTGAAATCATCCTGGAAACCCCCAACTCCACATTCCTGCCTATCCCTCATAACCTATCACCCCTTGTTAATCAAGAATCTATCTTGCTCTGTCTAGAAATATTCAAAGACTCTGCTTCCACTGCCTTTGAGGGAGATGGTTCTAAAGAACAAATCCTCTCAGAGAACAAAATTCTCCTCATCTCTGTCTTAAATGGGCAACCTCTAATTTTTAAACAGTGACCTCTATTTCTAGATTCACTCACAAGAGGAAACATACTTTCAACATCCACCCTGTCAATACATCTCAATATCTTATGTTTCAATCAAACAATAAACTCTAGCAAATATAAGTCTAGCCTGTCCAAAATTTCCTCATAAGACAACCCATCCATTCTAGGTATATCCTCATATCTATTCCTCCTTCTCACATCTCACTTCCCCTTATTCCAAGATCTTATTTACAAACTGCACATGGTGTATACTTGCATCTTTTGCTTTCTTGTCATCTCCCCTCATCATAACCTTCCTTTGTGCTTTGCTCCTTCCAGATGCCCAGAACAGCAATCTGCCCAGGCAGTGGTGGGAGAACAGGAAAATAGTGAAGATGAATTTGATTTAGTTATTGTCACATGTATTGGAGCACATTGAAAAGTATTGTTTCTTGCATGCTATACAGACAAAGCATATCATTCATAGAATACGTAAGGGAGAAGGAAAGGAGAGGGTGCAGAATATAGTGTTGCAGTTACAGATAGGGTGAAGAGAAAGATCAGCTTAACATATGGTAGTTCCATTCAAGAGTCTGATGGCAGCAGGGAAAAAACTCTTCTTGAATTGGTTGGCATGTGATCTCAGACTTTTGTATCTTTTTCCTGACGGAAGAAGGTGGAAGAGAGTATGTTGGGGTGTGTCCTTGATTATGCTGTATGCACCATTATTTGATTTGACATGAACAACTCCCAGCTAACAGTCACTGTATTATCTTAGTGGAAAGCAGAGAAACGGGACCTGCTTGTGGTGAGACATGAGGCATGAGTGGCCTACAGCTAGGGCAGGGGGCAATGATAGTGCAGCAGCTAACTCACCAGATAGGAAGTCACACATTGGTTCTGATGCACAAGCTACAGATGTGAACTTTGATAGCCCAGTCTACAGAAGAAGGTTGATGGGTGTAAACAATGAAATGTTTGATGCATTGGCAAGCCTGCCTGAAAGCTTGCATTCGATATCAGAAAAATTGAGAAATTCAGAACCAATCTGGCAGAGGACCTTACACAGAGCGTCACCATGGAAACAGTGGTCTATTCCATCATTACACTTGTGGACACAACAATGATGCAGTATCTGATAGCTAAGCTCTCAGCTTCCTTTTCAGAACAAGCAGTTTCCACTCGAATTTTTGAGCGCTCCAATGAAATCTCAGACTGAAGTCAAACAAGGTAAGCTTGCTGGCATCATGTGTATTCAAAGGATATTGCAGGATCTCCCAGTGGGTCCATTAATCCATTCTCCAACAGATTACTCCGATTGCTGAGACGCCACCTCAGGAGAGTGGCATTGGTTCCGGGCAGCACAAATCTGCTGTCCTCTCTCACAATGACAGATTCATGCTCCTACCCTTGCCACTCCACCAGTGGCCTTGCTGATGCCTATCAGTCAGCCATGTCAACATGCTGCCACATATGGAGATGTTGCAATCTAAAGCCAGGCCTTCGAGGTCCAGAGCTACTCAAGGTTGTTCTCCAAGGCCAATGCCATCTGCAATGTCCTGAATGTCAGCAGCCTTTCATCAGCCATGCTGGAGGCACAGGGGGAGCACTGCACAGGAGCAGTGGGAACACAAAGGCACACACTGGACAGGAACTAAAGGAATCCAAAAAGCTCAAGAGTTTATTATTGAATGCACTAAGGCATGATTAAATTTATAAATTTGGACTCATTGGGTACTTTAGGATTTCTTCTATCTCCCCTCATGCTCTCTCTGACCTCACCTTGTCCATGAAACCAAACTCCTGCTCCTTGGATTCTATTCCCAATAAACTGCTGATCACCCAAATTCCCCCATGTTAGCCAATGTTGTAAATGGCTCTCCCTAACTCTGCCATCATCACCCCTCTTCTCAAAAATGCAACCTTTGGCTCCACCATCCACACAAACCTCCATCCTATCTATAACTTCCCTTTCCTCTCTGAAATCCTTGATCCTGTTGTCACCTCCCAAATCTGTTACCGTTTTCCCAAAGCTCCATGTTTGAATCCCTCCAATCAGGTTTCCATCCCTGCCATAGTACTGAAAGAAGTTTCACAAATGGTATCTGATGGGATGTGACTATGATAAAAGTAAACTTTCCCTCCTCGTCCTTCTCAACCTGTCCACAGCCGTTGACACACTGGATCACATCATCTTCCTGTAACACTTCTCTACTATCCTCCAGCTGGGTGGGACTGTTCTCACTTGGGTCCATTCTCCTCTATCAAATCGTAGTCAGAGAATCACTTGCAATGGCTTCTCTTCCTATTCCCACTCCGTTACTTCTGGTGTCCCCTCAAGGATCTAACCTTGGCCCCACCTATTTCTCATCTACACACTGCCCCTTGGTGACATCATCTGGATGCACAGCATTAGGTTTCCAATGTACACTGATGACACACAATTCTATCTTACCACCATCTCTCCCAACTCCTCCACTGTTACATAATCTTACTGCTTATCCAAGATCCAGTGCTGAATGAGCAGAAATTCCCTCCAAATAAATATTCGGAAGATCAAAGCCATGCTTTCAGTTCCTTCTGTCAAATCACTCCCTAACTACTGACTCCATCGCTTTCCCTGCCAACATTAAGCCAGTCTGTTTGCAATCTTGGTTTTACATTTGACCTTAAGATGACCTTCCAGCCTCACTTCATGCCATCACTGACACCTATTTCTACCTCCGTAACATTGATAGCTTTGC